>NC_091478.1:31357134-31629486 GCF_036971445.1 Narcine bancroftii | reverse complement strand
TAGCTGACGTGGACTTTTACCCCCTCCATAAATCTTCGTCCGCGAAGCCAAGCCAAAGAAAGATAAAGTACACTGTTTACCCAGCGTTGTGATTTTTACTGCAGAGAGATGGGTAAGTGAGTGGACAAAAAGTCCCAAAATCTGGACTGCTCAGGGATTGAGTTGGTACAGATTTTCTGGATTCTCGGGCAGTACTTTAAAATTCACATTTCTTGAGAATGAAGAAAAGATTAACAGGTGAATTTTGATAGTTTATTAACGAGACATTTTTCATAAAATACAAAGTACCCAAAGAAACAAATATTTATTTATTTGTTAATTTCTGCATCTTCTGTGCATGCATGCACACAAAAGTTTGCTAAAAAGTTTGACAGTTTGCGAGTCGTCCGGATCCTCAGGTGGTCCGGATTTCTCCCATCTGGATTTTTGGACTTCTACTGTCATTGGTTTGTCTGTGCAACCAGGTTATTGATCAGTAGTTTGTGTTTTGGAATTCTTGAAATGTGTATTTATATTTTTCTTACTGTACACATACTTTTGAAAGGAAAATGAATCTCTTTAGCTTTTAATGTGATAAAGAAAAATTGATTACGCTTGTGCAGAAATTTCTGAAGACTCCATAGATTTACGTTTTCACTTTCTGTTTTTCCAGGCTCCTTGGCAGATCCTAAAGAGATACCAGGCCTGGCCCACTTCTGTGAACATATGCTTTTCTTAGGAACAGAAAAGTATCCAAAGGAGAATGAGTATAATCAGTTTCTCAGTGAACATGCTGGGAGCTCAAATGCATTCACCAGTGGAGAACATACCAATTATTATTTTGATGTATCAAATGAGCATTTAGAGGGTGCCCTTAACCGGTAAATAATAGTTTATTAATAATTTCAAAAGTCTTTTTTCCCTTTTCAGTGTTCTTGTGTATCTTGTCCCATTTCTTTTTCATTCTTTAAGATGCTGGAAGGGGGTGATCTGTTTTCTATATAGGGTAGCTTGCAAGTAAAAATAATTTTCTAAACTTTGAATATACTCGCATTCTAAGTTTAGAATCTGCCAGGACTTCCTGGCTCCTTTCAAAGATTGTGTCGGAGCTAAATTCCATACGTGAAATGAAATGAAAATTACTACTTATGATATTAAGGTATCATTTGATCCATTGCAGCATGAAGTAGGCTAGTTTTAAATTTAGATATACAGAACTGAAATAGTCTCTTCTGGCCCACAAGCCTCTGCCACCCAAATATCCTAATTAACTGACAAGCCCTATATGTTTCTGAAAGGTGGGAGAAAACCGGTGCACCTGGATGAAACCCATGTAGACAGAGGCAAACTCCTTGCAGAAAGCACTGGATTCAAACCCAGGTCACTGGCACTGTATTAATGTTGGGCTAACCGCCTCACTAACCGAGCTGCTAGTGTAATAGAAGTCAGTGAAAATCAGGGGAAAGGCACTTCTCTGGTTATTATCATATTCCGTAAAAGTCAAATAGCTTTAGCCGTTTCATTTATGTCCTTCCATCCATTATATCATTAGAAATAGTCTGCTGGCATGGTCTCGAAATTACATAGGTGATATTTGCTGCTTATTGCAGACAATGATCGTATCCAGTCGAATAATTGATCAAGCTCTCATTTACATTTAAGGGTCGTACCAATTTTGAGATGTTTGCTCCCTTCTTATCCATTAACATCTTGGTGGTTAGAATATAATCAGGCAATTATGAACAATGTAGTTGAAAAGTCCAAGCAAGGCGGGCAGGTAGACTTCAAAGTTTTTTGACATTCTAAATATGCATTGGAAGTATCACTGGGTGAGTGTTAACCACTTAAACTCGAGAAGCTTAACATAATGCAGGACAAACTTGTTAACTTGCTTTGTTCCAAAACCTTTGAACCTTGACTGGTTTGGCAATCAGGGATATTTAGAAAGGGAGTTGTATAAAGGAAATGTGAAGTGATTTTACGCAAACTAAGAGAAATGAAATGAAATGGGTACAAGTGAGCATACAGCTTCACACTTGTTAAACAGCAGTGTTCCCACGTTGGTTGGGGATCAAAATAACCAAGTAAATCTGATGATTGCAAGCTGCAAAACGTTTGGGAATTGGTTTCTGTTTTGCTATTTATTTTTTTAATGTATTTGAAGTTTGGAAGTATGGGTCTTTTGGACTAATTTTTTTTTTTCCAACTTAGGTTTTCCCAATTTTTCCTGTGCCCTTTATTTGACGCCAGCTGTAAAGACAGGGAGGTCAATGCTGTTGATTCAGAGCACGAGAAGAATCTAATGAATGATGCCTGGAGACTGTTCCAATTGGAGAAATCCACAGGCAATCCAGAACATCGATTTAGTTCATTTGGAACAGGTCAGTGTATGAAATAATTTTCTCCATGAAGTATCCAATGAAAGTTGTTAGAAAACACAATTTGAGCAAAATTGTGAGCAAAGAATGAGCTGATGGAGGAACTCAACAGGTTAAGCAGCATCCATGGGTAGAATGGTCAGTCTCAATGTTTCAGGTCAGGACTGTTTATAAAGACTTAAGCAAAAAAAGTAGCCAGGAAATATATGAAGAGGAAAAGAAGCTAGGTAGGAGCCAAAAGGTGATAGGATATTGAACAGAAGGTGGGAGAGTTGGAGAGAGATGTAAAAGGGAAGATGAACTGGTAAGGGAGGGGTGTGGAATTTTGGGAGAAAATTAAGATAAGGAATAGATAAATAGGAGATGGAAAGAGTGGTACCAGATCCCAGGTTGGTGGGGGGCGGGGGGAGGTTACCTAAATTTAGAAAAAAATCAATGTTCATGCCATGACTTTAAGGCTATCTGGGAGGATATCTGTTTTCCTCAATTTTATGTTTGGTCTTGCCCTCAGAATGGATGAGGCTGATGACAAAATGGTTGGCTCCAGGAAGCTGAAGCCCAGACCCATGAACAGAGTGCAGGTGTGGAGCAAAGGGGTTTCATAGATGTAGAGAAGGCAGCAAATGCTGCAGAATTGTTTTGTACCATATTAAAAAAATTGTGAGAACCAAGGATAGGAGATACATGGCTCATTGACCTAGTTGATTATTCAGTGCTCTCTGGTTTTTTTTTTTTTTTTTTTTTTTTTTTTTTTTTTTTTTTTTAAATTTTTTTATTTTTCACACCATAAATCACATTAGCCATGATATACACTATTTCTTTTCACACATATACAGTGACTTTTTCTCCCCCCCCCCTTTCCTCCCAAACCACCCCCCCACCCCCCCCTCTCATCCATTTTAGGTATACAATCTAGGTTGCATTAAGCCAGTCAGACAATGTTGTCATTCAACCAAATTACACCAGAAATTCTACTGAGTCCATTCTTTTCTTTCCTTCTCCTTCCATCAACTTAGGTAATGTTTGTCCCCGGTAGGTTTTTGCTATTGTATTTAATGTAAGGCTCCTATACTTGTTCGAATATTTCAATGTTATTTCTTAACCAATATGTTATTTTTTCTAATGGAATACATTTATTCATTTAAATTTGGTAGTTTCTTCCTTTTAATTTGGTTATGTATTCCATTAATATTTAAAGACATATAGTTCAGCGTAGCCCTTTTATATTTTGTTTATCTTCTCTTTCCGTTTTTCCATCATTACCTTTCCTCCTTTTCCATTTCTGTTTTCTTATTTTCAACTCTTTATAAGACAACATTCCTACAACATCTAACATTTTCCTTATTCTCCTATTTCTATCTTATTTATCCCCAATCTCCCCTTCACCTCCTGAGTTGTCCTTTATCCCTTGTCGGACAACCACATCTCCCCTCTCCATTTGGATTTGCGAATCCACTCGCAAGCGTCAACTGATTTTGCAGTGACCGCTATTTCCCCCCACCCCGCCTCCCCCAGAAAAGATTTCACTTTTCATATGTCACAAAGGTCCCTCTTTTAATTCCCTCCTTATTCTCTCTATTCCATTACCTTCCCTTATTAATTCTTGTCTATACTATCCATATTTTCCTCTAAGTACAGATACATTCATGTATGCTCATTGTCTCTATTCACTCTTATACCTCTTTACCTGCATACATATCAATCGTGATCATTTTTACTCTCATTACCCGTCTTCATCCCTCAGTCTATTTTTGTCTTTACCCACATACATATCAGTCGTGATCATTTTAACTCTCATTACCCGTCTTCCTCCCTCAGTCTATTTTTGTAATTGTTCTGCAAATTTTCGTGCTTCTTCTGGATCCGCGAATAGTCTGTTTTGTTGTCCTGGAATAAATATTTTCAATACCGCTGGATGCTTTAGTATAAATTTATACCCTTTCTTCCATAAAATCGCCTTTGCTGTATTGAACTCTTTTCTCTTCTTTAGGAGTTCAAAACTTATATCTGGATAAATGAAGATTTTTTGCCCTTTATACTCCAGTGGTTTGTTGCCCTCTCTTACTTTTTCCATTGTCTTCTCCAGTACCTTTTCTCTTGTAGTATATCTTAGGAATTTTACTACAATAGATCTTGGTTTTTGTTGTGGTTGTGGTTTAGAGGCCAATACTCTATGTGCCCTTTCTATTTCCATTTCATGCTGTAGTTCTGGACATCCTAGGGTCTTAGGGATCCACTCTTTTATAAACTCCCTCATATTCTTGCCTTCTTCATCTTCCTTAAGGCCCACTATCTTTATGTTATTTCTTCTGTTATGGTTTTCCATTGTATCTATTTTTTGAGCTAGTAGTTCTTGTGTCTCTTTAGTTTTTTTATTAGATTCCTCCAATTTCTTTTTTAAGTCTTCTACCTCCATTTCTGCTGCTACTGCCCGCTCTTCCATCTTGTCCATTTTCTTTCCCATTTCTGTTAAGGTCATCTCCATTTTATTTATTTTCTCTTCTGTGTTGTTTATTCTTTTTCTTAAATCCTTAAATTCCTGTGTTTGCCATTCTCTAAATGATTCCATGTATCCTCTAATAAGAGCAAGTATATCCTTTACCTTGCCTCTCTTTTCTTCTTCTATTTCACCATACTCTTCCTCTTCTTCTTCCTCTGGGTTGGCCATCTGTTGTTTCTTTGCTGCCCTTTCCTCCTCTTCTATCTTGTTTCTATTGTCTTCTGTGGTCTCTTCTTGCTGCAGGTGTTCTGCAGCTGTCGTTGCCGGCTGTGGAGATCGACTCCCCAGCTGGTCCCCCCTCCCGTCGGTGTGTTTTTTTTCATTCGCATCGCGCATGCGCGAAACTTCGCGCATGCGCGGTTGCGCACTTTTGTTCGGCTCTGCGAGCCATTTTTGTAGTCCATTATTTACCGACCTGAGGGAGCGGGTTTCTCTCTCCGCAGCGGGCCTCTTCGGACAGGTAAGGCCTTCACCTTTTTCCTCCTTTGTCTTCTCTTCCTCTCTTCTTACCGTTGCTTTCGACTTTTCTTTTTTTGTCGCCATCTTCTTTCCACCTTTATACTCACTTTTCTGTAACTTTTATTTCTGTGCCTTTGTGTTTTCTCTTGTTTTTCCCGACTTTTCTGGAGAGGGCTGGAGTTCACCGTCCGGCCACTACTCCATCTCGTGACTCCTCCCCCAGTGCTCTCTGGTTGAGGTTGTCAAAAGTATCAAGTTCCTCGGAGTGCACCTGGTGGAGAATCTCTCCTGCTCCCTTAACACCAGCTCCATAGCCAAGAAAGCTCAGCAGTGCCTCTACTTCCTGCCCTCCATCCTTACCACATGCGACAGAGGATGAATTGAGAACATCCTGTGCAACTGCTTCACTGCCTGGTTTGAAAGCTGTACCACCTAAGACCCTGGAGGATAGTGATGTCAGCAGAAAAGACCATTGGGCAACCTCTTCCTAGCATGAAAGACATCTACTACACTTGATACAGGCAGAAAGCAATAAACATTGTGAAAGATTGCACCTATACCACATGTAAACTGTTCTCTCTTCTGCCATCTGGCAGAAGGTACCATAGCATTCGGGCCCTTACATCCAGAGTGAGAAACAGCTTTTTCTACCAAGCTATCAGGCTCCTGAGCTCCCAGTACAGATATGGATAGTATGCCATGGACTTTCATTTCATATATCTTAGTACCTTAATATTTTAACTGCTTTCCTAACTTGCATCTATGTAAATATGCTCCGTGGTCCTGGAGAAATGCTATCTTGTCCTGATGTGTGACCATGTTATAAATGAAAGAAAAAAAAAAATTCCATGTGGATTTGCCCTCAATATATTGGAAATGGGCAAAAAAGTCTAGTAATTGATTTTGTTCTAGTGTCTTTGCTTAGAAAAGGAATAAGCCAGTGTTCTATTTCCAGCTGTTCATTAATTATTGAATGAAATACAAGTCTATGTTGGCTCTTGGCACGAATGTGATGCCCTCAGGATGAACTTGTGCTTAATCTTTTGGCCACAGGATGAGAATGGTGTCTGCTGCGTGCAGAAGTCTTCTAGATTGTTTTGTTAAATTCAATGCAATTAAAGAAAATAAATATAATTCTAGTTTGTTATTAATTTAAAGACCTGCATTAAAATATGCAAAGAATAGAGGAAAATTAAAAAAAATTAATGTGAGTACATCAAACAATCTCGAACCTATCACACTGATCCTTCTAGTCAAGCCCCAATCTGTGTCCAATCCACACATCTACTATTATTACCTGGTTATAGTACAAGCATGCATTATATTTTGAGTGAGAGAATTTAAAAGATTTGCTTGAACAGTTTAACTTCATGATTAATGTAGATGGGTGCTTGATGGCTGATGCAAATTTGTCAGGGGAGAGGATCAATTTCCATGCTCGAAACTTGAATTGTAACAGTATTAAGCATTTAAATAAGAGGATGCTTGCCAGTGAAGTGATTGATTTCAGTATTTTACTGAAATATAGAATGAATCTCTTGTGCTGTACGATTATATTTCAGCTATGCCAGTGGTTCTCCACCTTTTTCTTTCCACTCACATACCACTTTAAGTAATCCCTATGCCATCAGTGCTCTGTGATTAGTAAGGGATCGCTTAAGGTGGGATGTGAGTGGGAGGGGAAGGTTGGGAATCACTGCTCTAGACCCAATTGTTACTGAAATATTTTGCTTGAGAAAAATTGTCATTGGCCTATTTCCTTTGGAGTTATGAAACAGTGCACATATCGAGTCAATTAGGTATGATTAAAACAGTGGTTTTCAAACTTTTTCTTAAGCAATCCCCACTAATCACAGAGCACCTATGGCATAGGGAGTACTTAAAGTGGTATGTGAGTGGAAAGAAAAAGGTTGAGAACCATTGAGCTACATCATAGAGTTGTAGAAAATTTACAGTCCGTAAGGAGGCCATTTAGCTGGCTGACAAAGGGTTTCATCTGGGTGTTTCAATTTTGTGCATCTTCTGTTCTAAGGAGGGGAGAGAAGAGGGTAAGGAAGGGATTGGCAGCTTTCTCAGGGTAGTTGAAGGTCTAGATGAGTCAGTGGAAGGGAGATTTGTTTGCGAGGTGGCCTGAAATACGCTCACAACTCTTTGCAGCTTCTTAGTCTTGGACAATGCAGTTCCTGGTAGGATATTATTCATCAATTAAAATTTGGTAAGGAACCTCAGGGATATGCCAAATTTTCTTTGGCTTCTATAAAAGTAGAGTCATTAGTGCACTTCCTTGGTAGCATTGATACCGTTAGACCAGGACAGGTTATTAGTGATATTTACTCCATCTTGGCACCATTGATGTATACAGTGACATATGCTCACTTCACCATTCTAGACAATGACTAGCTCTTTTATTTTGCTGAGATTGAAGAAGAGGTTGCTATCCTGATAGGATGTCACTAGGCTTGCTTGCTTTTTCCTGTACTTTGTCTTATCAAGTCTAGAATGGTGGTATCTTCTAAGCATTATTTGTCCACACAGACATGAGAATAGAGTAGGGGGTGGAGTTTGCAGCCTTTGAGGGCACCTCTGTAAGGATTATTACAGAGGAAACTGTACTTTCCTGCTTTGGGCTCTTTTCATCAATTATTATGTACGGTATGGAAAGAATTTTATAATTCCAAAATGAAATTTTACTAATATCAGTCATTTAATGTTTGAAACATAAGCTTTCACGTACCCCACTCCACCAGGTGTCTTATTTATTTGAAACAATTTTGCATGGGTCTTGCTGCAGATGCTCCAAACTGTTATAAGGAAGATCTTTTAGAACTTCAACTTTTTTACCCTGAAAATGCAATGACTAAAATATGGTGACCAGGTGTGTGTACATATATAGTGGCATCAGCTGGCAGATTCATTATGCCAGAGACTCTGATTTGTTTAGTCTTTGTGATTGAGGTGGATGAGAATTTTTGGCTTTGAGGGAAATTGACAGATACAAGAGAGAGAAGAAAGGTGGAATTTCTGTTGAAGTTGGCTATGGTCTTATAGACTGATGTGGCAGGGTCAAAGCCTAACCCTTTTTGTTCCCTATAATGTCATGGACATCAAAGAATTTTCACCTTGCTTCGTTTAAACAACAATATATGAGATGTTTCATGAAAATTGGATTTGTTTTTTGACGGGTAATCTAGCAATTTTGTATAATCAAGAAGTAAGAGTTCAAATCTTACCATGTAATTTTGGTAATAAATTTGGAATTGGAAATTGTTATGAACATCAACCTGGTGTACATTCGTTTAAGGAAGCAGTTCTGACTCTCCTGTTCTGGTTTAAAATTCCACACTCAGCTTTTACTCTCCTCTGAAATGGGGAGAAAGTCACAAATTGTCATCAAAACGAAAAGCTCCAAGAAAAATAGCGCATTCTATACTGAATTGAGCAATATATTTGAATGCGATAGAGACACATTTGGTGTATTCGATTTGCAGCCTGGCACTGAAACACTTGCTGATTCGTATTTTAAAGAATGCTTTGGTATTATTGATGGAACTGACTGAGTTCTACAAGACGCAGTTGATCAACTGGGCAGTTGGTGAGGGAGTTTTGGATGCAGTTTAATAAAATGCAGAGAAAATTTGATAATTAGATGGGAAAATGGAGAAAATGCTGAAATCAATGCAACATGGATGACAGAGTAACTAGAGTGGAAGACACTGCCACTGTTTTAACTGCAAAATCAAAAGCTTCAGCAGAAAGAGGATATATTGGAAAACTTTAGTAGAATAAATAATATTAAAATAGTGGGTCTTAAAGAAGGAGTGGAGGAACAAGATCCAATTGGCTTTTCTATGAAATGGATTGCTGAAGCATTGGGAGATGAGCATTTGATCACCCTATTGAAATTGAAATAGCACACAGAGCCCTTGGAGCAAAACCACTTCCAAGTCAGAACCCACGCTCTGTCCTAATTAAGTTTTTTTAAATATTAATATAGAGAGAAGATTTTGACTCTGGTGGCAGAAGGGGCAAGAGCAAGAAAATGCCCACTTGAGATTGAAGGGGGTAAAGTTTTATTTTACCCTGATAGAAGTGCAGATTTATTATAAAGAAGAAGTGAATTTAACACAGTTAAGATTCTTTGGGGGGAAAAGTTGCACCATTCTGCAACTTTGAAGATTTTCTTGTCTAGAGATGAAAATAAGTTATTCTCAAGCTTTGTACGTTGAAGAGTTTGTGGAAATTCTTCTAAGAGCCCAGGTGGAATGAAAAATTAGAAGATCAATGGTTGTTATTGCGCCCTGGATGGACTAAATTTATTTGGCAGCTCCTTCAGGATTGAATAATTTAGAATACTGCCTACTTATTTTTCTTGTTGGATTTTGGAAAATTTTTAAGGATGAATGAAAGGATTAAAGATTAAATGTACCAGGGGGTTTGTGTGGGGAGGATGAGGTTCTACTGGATCATGTGGATAATTGTGATCTCGGTCGCAGCCCGTAAAATAGAGGGTGGTAATGTTGGGTACTATCTAAGCAACACTTGGGTGGGGGGGGGGGGGGGGAAGGAGACTTATTTTGTTTATATATAGTTGTGTGTGGGAACATGTATGATTCTGTTATAAATATGTTTTCTCTAGCTGGATTGCCAGAGGAAATGCACACAAACAAATTGGATATTGAGTAACAGTTGAGGGAGATTAGTTTGCAGGCAGAGGAAATGGTGGTTATTAAAAGATGAGTAATAGAGTGAAATTTGTAAATTTTAATGTTAATGGGTTAAACAGGTCAGTGAAAAGGAAGAGGGTATTATATATTAAGAAAATGGGAGTAGACGGCTTTTTTGCAAGAAGCACACTTAATTGAAAGAGAACATTTGAAATTAAAGATTGGGTTGGGAATCTAGTTGCTTCTTCGTTTAATTCTAAGGCAAGAGGAGTGGCAATTTTAGTGGAAAAAAAAATCTTCTAATTAAAATACAAAATGTAGCAACAGATCCAGTAGGGAGATATGTGATGGTATACTGTCAGAATTATGGACTCTTTTAAATTTGTATGCATCAAATGTGGATGATAAGACATTTATTCATGAAACATTTCTGAATTTAGCAGAGGCACATGAGAATATTTTAATGGGAGGAGATTTTAATTTTTGTTTAGATCCAATCTTACATAGAGCTATGAGGGGAATGACAAGATCTAAAACAGAAAAGACTACATTGGTGTTAATGAGGGACTTGAACTTAATAGATTCATGGAGGAGAATTCATCCCAGAGAAAGGGATTATTCTTTCTATTCAAGTAGGCATGATTCTTATTCTAGAATAGATCCATTTTTAATTTCAGTGCAAATACAAAGTAGAATTTTAGAAGCAGATTATAAAGCGAGAATTTTGTTTGATCATTCGCCTTAATTAATGACGGTCATAATTCCTGATAAAGAGAAATCAGTTTATTGATGGAGCTTGAATTTATTATTAAAAAGAAAAGATTTTTGTGATTTTATTAGAAGACAAATTCAGTTATTTTGTGATACTAACTTGAACTCTGTGAATGATAAGTTTGTAATATTTGGTGCTTTCAAAGCATGTTTGAGGCCAAATTCTAAGTTTTACTTACAAAATTAAGAAGGAATATATGAAAGAGGTAGATTAATTCGAACAAGAAATAATGATTTTTGGAAAAAAGAAGTGTAAGCAATTAATTAATTAAAAATGTCAATATAATACATTACAAACCAAACAGAAAAAGCAAACAAAAACTAAATAGAGGTGTTATGAGTTAGGTGAACAATCACATAAAGTATTTGCATGGCAATTGAAAGCAGAACAGGTTTCAAGAACAATTAAAATAAATAAGAATGATTTGAGTTCTTAGTTACAAACCTCATGAAATAATTTAATCTTAAGAGTCTTTAAAAGATGATAATAAAATAGATTGATATCTATCGTTGATAAATTTTCCTAGATTGAATATGGAAGAACAAATAGAATTGAGCGCTCATTTTACATAGTTAGAAGTAAAGGTGGCAATGAGTTCATTACAAAATAATAAATTTCCAGAGAATATGGTTTCCCATCTGAATTTTATAAAGAATTTAAAGATTTATTGATTTTTATGGAAATGTTAGATCAAGCATCTACAACTCGTACTCTCTCAGAATTTCTTTTTTAACAACAATGATCACTACGATACCAAAATAAATAGAGACCCTTTAAAAACCTCATCCTATAGACCCCTAGTTCATTATTAAATGTAGATTATAAGAATCTTGCCAAAATATTGGTGAATAGAGTGACTAAATTATTACCCAAATTAATAAATATAGACCAGACAGGCTTTGTAAAAAAAAAAAAAGAGACAATCAGTCGATAATGTGGATTGATTAATTAGTATTATACATTTAGCACAAAAAAAAGACTTTTCTGCTTTAGATGCAGAAAAAGTGTTTGCTAGATTGGAGTGGGACTTTTTCTTCAGTATTGGAAAAATTTGGGTTTGGTCAAACTCTTATAAATTGGATTAAGGCATTATATAATGATCCCAAAGCTAAAGTAATAACTAGTGGACAAATGTCCGCTCCATTCCAATTGACGAAATCAAGTAGACAAGGATGTCCTTTATCTTCAGCTTTGTTTATATTAGCTGCAGAAGGAATTAGGAGTGATTTAGAAATTAAGAGATTTAAAATTGATCAAGAAGGGCATAAAATTAGTTTATTTGCAGGTGATGTTTTCTTGTTGAAAATTGCATTTTAATTTGGAAGAATATGGTAAGATTTTAGGTTATAAAATAAATTGGGACAAAAGTGAAATTATGCCCCTTATGGAATGAGATTATAGTCATTGTGAAAAAAAATACTCAATTTAATTGGCCTAAAAATAGGATTAAATATTTAGTGATTTGTGTCGACAATATTAAAAAAAAATTATAAATTGAATTATTTGATATTACTCAAAAAGATTGAAGATTTTTAAAAAATGGTTGATTTTACCTATGACATTAATAGGAAGGTTAACTGTATTAAGCTGAATATATTCTCAAGAATACAATATTTTTTAAACCATACCACAGAAGTTTTTTCAATAATTAAACAAACATGTAAGGAAATTTATTTGGAAAGGTAAAATGTCAAGAGTTTCTATAGAAAGATAAACATGGAAATATGAATTGGGAGGTCTACACCTTCCTAACGTTAAAAATTATTAACAAACAGTTCAAATGAAATTTCTTACTTTTTTTTGAAGGGGTAGAAAAACCAGCATGGATTAAAATAGAATTGGATCAAATATGAGAGAGATTAGCAGAGGAATTTATATACAAATGGGATTCATAATTAATAACTGGCATTAAAGAAACACCATTGTTGAAATATCTAATTACTATTTGCAATAAGATAAATGACAAAAGTGGAACAAAGGGAAGTACATCACCCAAGATGCCTCTGATTCAAAATTGTCTTGTACCTGTTTCAAAGGACAGTCGATTTTTAAATATTTGTTTTCATAAGGGTATTAAAATATTGAAGATTGTTATGAACAAGGCCAATTGATGCCATTTAAACAAATAAGGAATAAATATGGAATAACTTATAATGCTCTTTTTTTGATATTTTCATCTGAGAGGATATTTGAGGGAAAAGTTAGGTCCAGCGATGCTGTTACCTATTTGTAGTGTAATGGAAACTCTTATCAGGAGGAAATATTAAGAGATTTATTTCTACAGTGTATCTTCTATTACAAATGGGAGCAGGGAGTGCATAAATCTAGACAGAGATAGGAGCTGGATCAAATCAATTACAATTGAGGAGCAAAAATGGTTAGATCTCTGTCAAGATTGTATGACAAATACAATTAAGGTACAGATTAGTTCAATATAATTTTTTGCATCAGCTATACCTGATCCCACAAAAACTGAATAGAATGACATCAGATTTATCAGATCAATGTTTTGCATGTGGAGAAGAGACAGGAACTTTCATGCATTCCACTTGGTCATGCCCCAAAGTAAAGGCATTTTGGATGTATTTAGGATTTTTTTTTAAGAACAAGTAGCAGGTATTGTAACTATTGGGAAATATAGAAGGAACAAGGCCCAAGTTGAAACTATCGATTATATCAAGTGAAATTTGTTAAAATAGTATTAGCGGTGGTAAGGAAGTGCATTGCAGTGACCTGGAAATCAGATTGACACTGGATATGGGAAGATGGAATGTAGAAATTCAAAGTTGTATCCCCTTGTGAAAACTACATTCAATTTGAAAAACAAATATATAGTATATTTTTGCAAATTTGGAGCCCATGTATGCAAATTTTAGGTACAAATATGTAGTGATGTTCATCCAACCTCTTGAGACCTGTGTTAATCTTCTTCCCTAAATTGATCATATAAATCTTGTAAAAGTCCTATGTGTTGAAGCAACTCTCCATGCAATCCATGAAGCTATTCTTCTTTTTCTATTTCTTTATTTTATACAACTATATATCTTTTGCATTTTTTTTATTGGGGTGGGGGTGTTTAGGGAGGGGTAATAACCATCATGTTATGATTGAAATCTTTTTAAATTGAAACTCATTGTTTTATGATTGTTTATTAATTACATGTATGGAAAAAAATTAATAAAATATTCAAAGAAAAAGAGAAGGGTGAAGAGCCAGAGAAAAGGAGACAGAGGGATGGGGAAAAGAGGGAGACAGGGTAGTAGCCTAATGGAAAGCAGAGGTCAATGTTAAAGCCATCTGGTTGGAGAGTGTCCCATTGCTCCCATGTACTGCCAAACCGTGATCACCTCTAAATTGGAGGAGTAATATTCTTCTTGGGCTCTCTCCAACGAGATGGCATGTCATCTTCACTGGTTTCCCTCTCTACTGCCTACATCTAGCCCCTTTTAAGCAGAGCTTGAAAGCTGGGTTTTATCTACGTTTTGAGCACTCTATGAAAGAATTGCAAGGTGGATTGGGAGGAGTCTAGACATGTCTTCAATCCACCTAGGTCTCATCAGGGAGCATATTTGACTAACAAAGCCAGATGTTTACGGTTCTGTGTGAACATGCAAGCTGGCTTCCTAAGATGGGTCATATCTAAGGGAATACCACAGCTTTGTGGTATAAAAGGGGTTTCTGTCTCCTTTCCTTCCGCTTTCCACCCCCTTCTCTTGCCATTCAGAGAGCAATCCCCTCTCCCTATTACCTCAGCTTTTCTTCTTGTTCCCTCCCATCCATTCTACCAATGTTCTCTTTCTTGTGGGACTGTGCTCCTCTCCGCCCACCATTTTGTTATGTTGCCTGTTTGCTTTTTGCTCAAACATTGATGTCAGGCCCTAAAGGTTGATTATGTATCTTTATCTTTGCTACATAAAGAACACTGTGTGACTTGCTGAATTTCTCCAGCATTTTCATGTAAACTTTTAAATGACAATTTTTTTTATTGCATTTCACATTGAATCAGGATTGGTCCTTGACCTGATGGTAATAGCAGATTGAAGGTTAACAAGCCATGATTTTGCAGATTGTGAGGCAGTACCATTCTTTTGGCTTCCCACAGGATCAAACAATGTCTACTTTTGATCTGGTCTGCATGTCGCAAGCAGTTGTAATTATGAAGGCATGAGAATGGAAATAGATGCTAATGTGTTTACAGCCATCTTCTGAAGTGCTCAGTGACTGATTACCCTCTGCTTGGGTACTCCCCATCTTCATTAAAAACAATTATTATGTTGATTTGATCCACATGATATTTCTAAAAAAAAGTGCACTGAACTTGGTGAATGTGTGTTATGGACCTGTGCTCTTGAACAACAGAACTAGTTGTTTCAATACTGAAAACATTGCCTTCTACCTGGCAAAGTATGTTTCTGCACACAGTAGAAGTGATCTAATTCTTTTAAATATAACCCATCAGTTTATTCCCGATCACAGATAAAAGGCACTTGATTCCCAATAAACTACTCACTAAAGGTCAGGTTTGACTTGTGAAGAGCCACATCTTCCTGCAGCTTTGGTCTGGTCCAGAGCAAGGCAGCAATATTAAAGGCTTGGTGAGATTACCCACGACATTGGGGCAAATTTGACAGAGTGAAGCTTCAAGGATTAAGTTAGTCAGTTTCAGAAGTAAATACTGCATGGCCTGGAGTCAAGAAGATGAGCAACGTGACAGCAGGAGTATGCTGCTTATATCTGAGATTATAAAGAACAGTTCCTGTGTTATTTCCTTTTTTTCAATATTTCACAGAAATGTGCTAATTGATACAAATTAAATAATTAATTGAACCAACATGCTTCTACATAACGTTCTTGAATGGAATGGCTTGCTGAAGCAGGTCAGAGTGCAGTTTAGATCGAACAGGTTAGATTAGGTAAAAATGACAGATTATCTTCCCTAGAAGGCAGTTTTGAACTGGGTTGCATTCTTATGGTAATTCTATAATTCCATTATGAAGATTCACTTTTATTACAGAATTATTTAATTTCCTGAAAATAAGTTTTTCATACTGGAACTTCATAGAATTAGAAATTGCATCAGTTTAGATAAGGCCTTCAGAAACTGGTTTAGTAATTTTTACCATTTGGCTGACTTGAAATACAAACCAAATGTGAAACTCAATGGTGGGAGTAACTACCAGTAGTTTCTGTTGAGCTGTGATCTAATTTATTGTCTGCCTAAAACTAACTCTATTTTCAATATTAGGCAACAAGTTCACCTTGGAAACTAGGCCAGCCGAGATGGACATTGATGTACGACAAGAACTCCTTAAATTCCACTCAGCGAACTATTCATCAAACTTGATGGCTCTGTGTGTTCTGGGGCGAGGCAAGTATTGTTAAAAAACAAAGCTGGAGAAACTCAGCAGGTCAAACATTATCTTTTATATAGCAAAGGTAAAAATACGTAACCAATGTTTTGGGCTTGAGCCCTTCATCAAGGTATGAAAAAATGTCAGCAGGTGTCTGAACTAAAGAGTAAGTGGGGAGGGGTGTTTGTAAAGGCAGGAGATGATAGGTGATCAGTGATCAAGGGGAGGAGGAATGGCTAGGGGAAGAAAGGGAGAAGAACTGGGAAGGGGAGGGGGAAGAGGAGAGCAGGTTTGCAGAAACTAGAAAAGTCTATGTTAATGCCATCTGGCGGGAGAGTGCCCAGATGGAAAGGTTAAAAATAAGAAGCAAATATTGTTTTGAGTACAATAAGCAGTTATGTGAATTAATTTTCCATTTCAATGCTGAGTGGCTGTTTCTCTGAAAATATTTTGAGCTGCTTTGTGTAACTGTCAGTCAGTAGCTGATGTATTTAGGTCACCCAGTTACTTTAATTACTAAAATTACTAACCCTAAAATTTCCAGGGTTAGTTTTCATTTTTTTGTCGAGATGATACAAACCTAACTTGCTTTTGAGTACCCTGTGGGGTTGGTTGGGGGAGGGGGTGGTGGATGGTGGTGAGATGATGGTTTGACATATTGTTTTCTTTCCTAAATTTAGTTCACAGTCGTTTGTTTCATTCTAGATTGAGGGTTGATGCAAAATGAACATATATAGGTGTTAATGAATTGTTTGGTCTTGCATTTTGCTTGCACTGTATTTTGGTCATTAATCAGGGGTAGTAGTTTATTGTAATAAGAGTGAGTAGGAACAAAATCTGATGAATGTTCAGGTCTGAATTTAGTGGAGGTCTTGGATTTGAGTTCTTTTGCACTGCTAATTTTGATCAAGCATGTTTTGATTTGAAGATTTATGGAATATTTTTGAAAATTGTGACTTCTTGTCTGGAAAAACTAATCTTTCATGCATCAGATTTGTTATAGAGTCCAGTGGTTTTCAGATACAGCATGAATCTTGGTTTGAACTACCTCCACTCATGGTTGACATTTTCAGTCCAATTTACAGCATCAGGGTCCTTCACACTTCCCATTTCTCTGCTGCTATTGACTGATCCTCACTCCTGGTATTTCTTCCACTCCTGGTACCATATGATGTTTATTGAAATAAAGAAACTTAGCTATAGAACTCATTTACGACCTTGTGCAGGCATCCATCTTGAATCCAGCCAAAGCTGCAACCAACTCATCTCTGGCACCCTCTAGTGGTCAGGAGTGTCACTAGCATTATCTCTAGAAAGTTGACATCTTTGCCTTCAGCTGCCAAAGTTAAGTGTTGTGAATTCACTCGTGACCTTTCTTAAATTAGTTTTTCACTTTTTTTTTGCCATTGGGATTTACAAACTAGCTCCTTCACTAGATGTTTGTTTGGTCCACTGTTCCATTATCTTTGGTACCCTCATTTCAGGTTTTGTCTGATAATTTTCTTGTGCATTGCCACTGGATGGCTTTATAGATTAAAAACATTTTATCAGTACACAATATTGAAAACATGGTATGCTTTACAATGGGTAGTGATTGATATTACAGGGAGTGGATAAACATTTGGAGCAGGAATTTCACCAGGGAGAATAAAAGTGGGATTTTATTTTGAAATGCAGCAGCATTGATCCTGAACAGGTGTCAATTTAAATTTAGACATATAGCACAGAAATGCAGTCTGAATACACCAATTAGCCTACAAACCCCATGTGTTTTTGGAGGGTGGACGGAAGCCCATGCAAGTCATGGGGAGAATGTACAAACTTACAGACAGTTCTGGATTCTAACCCTGGGTCACAGGCCAAAAAGCCTATTTTCTGCTATCTAAGGTGGCGTCTCAAGGTGTGTTTTGGCACTGGAAAATTCTTGGTGTGACTTCTGTCTTTGCGTGGTGTCCATGCACATGTTTGATTTTCATGTATGTGTTCATGGAAATTGTGAGAATAAAACTTGCTGAAGATCAGTGGCATATTGATACAAGATCAGTGTTTAACAGGCAACTTGCAATTATTTGGTCTAACAAAGATTAGCAGAGTATCCCCTGTATAACATAGCAGTTTCTAATTGTAATTTGATCTTCCTTTAGATGTTTGAGTGAACTGAATTTTTTTGCTTGAATGAGCAGAAAGTTGAATGCTTTAATGCATTAGGTACTAGATTACCATAAACTTTAACACTGCAATAATCTGCATGGATGGTTTTGAAAAAAAATTTGTTCATGTGAATTTGTTCTTATGAGATGAACTATAAAAATTCTAATTTATTTGATTTAAGTACCTAGTTTTCAAGATTTTCAGGACTTATAAAGAAAACTCATTTCAAGAGGACTAGAATATAAAAGCAAGGATGTAATGCTAGGCCTTTATCAAGTGTTGGTCAGACCACATTTTGTAATTGTAAGCACTTTTGGGCCCCATATTTAAGGAAGGATATATTGACATTGGAGAGGGTCCAGAGGAGGTTTATAAGAATGATCCCAGAGTTGAGAGGATTAACATTTGAGTAGCACTGGGTCTGTACTCACTGGAGTTTAGAAGGATGAAGGAAATCCCATTGAAACCTACCAAATGTTAAAATGGCTGGATAGTGTGGACATGGAGAAGGTGTTTCCAGAAATGGGGAGTTTTGGACCAGAGGACACCGCCTCAGAATAAAAGGACATCCAAAAAAACAGAGATGAAGAGCAATTTCTTCAGCAAAGAGGGTGAATCTGGAATTTAATCCTACAGGCAGCTGTGGAGGCCAAGTCATTGGAGGTTGTGAGGTTGATGGGTTCTTCATTAGCAAGGGTGCCAAAAGTTATGGGAGAAGGTAGAAGAATAGGCTGAGAGGAAAAATGCATCAGCCATGATTTGAATGATGGACCAGACCTGATGGGCTGAAAGGCTTAATTCTGTTCCTGTGTCTTACAGTTTAATAAACAAGCAAAAATTGTAATTAATTACATATGTTTTGTCGTCTGCTGGAGCCAGTAGAACAAGCATCGTTGAGGGAAATGGAATTGGAACACAATGTGTAAGCGTTCACCTTGCACTGGTTTAAGAGCCCTTGCTTAATCAATACCTTCACAATGCACAATTTAGTGCATATTAGACATCTTCCCTATAAATGTCAATAGTTGTCTTAAGTCAGAAAAATCAACTGAAAAAGAGTATCTTTTGTTCAGAGAATGACCCCCTAGATTATTTTTCGTGCTTAAAATTTCAATTCTTAGGCTATTTAAACATCTATCTGCTACATACCATGTTGATGTTTTTGGTAGGGTACATGTTAGAGATGCTGTGTATTCAACACTGAGAACTATAACCAGTTGATTTGTGAGATACCAGGTAATCAAAAAACAACTTTTTTTTGTCTGTCAAACTCGGATTTACTTCTAATTATAGACAACTTTCAAAATAGAGTAGATAGTTGACCTGGATTTGTACACATGATAATATTTGATCTTAAAAATAATGACTACAAGTTATTGTTTCAAATGATATGTTTGTTCCAGAATCCCTTGATGAAATGACTGATCTGGTGGTAAAATTGTTTGCTGAAGTAGAGAATAAATCTGTACCTGTCACTGAATACACTGAACATCCTTTTCAGGAAGAACACCTGAAGGTAAGTGACATTTTTCCTGATGGTTTTCATTGCTTCAGCTACACACAAAAAAAATTAATAAAATAAATTTAGTAAGTTTTTGAAATAGCGATGCTTCCTTCAGTGATTGGAATTGTGGTTATTTTTCATAGATTGAAGCAAGAAGCATTTTTGAGTTGCAATTTGTTGTCTCAATTTGAAAATAAACATTTACTTGTGCTTTCTCTTTTGTATAAAATTACAAAATCCTAACTGTTGCTAAGATAATTTTACCAAAATGTAAAATGGTGAAAGCATTGCCTGGACTCAGAAATAGGAATCTATCTTGTTCAACACTATTTTGGAAACCTGAACATTACTAAATGAGGCCGTAGTTATCTAATAGTTGATAAACTGCCTGCTTCAAGAAAAATTAGATCCTTCAGTTTCTATAAATAATAATCAGGTTCAACTATAAATTGTTATATTACGGTGCAGTAAAATTAAGTCTCTATCCTCTACACACCATGGTTGAAGTAAAAACACAAAATGCTGGAGAAGCTCAGCATATGTCCTTTATGTAGCAAAGGCAAAGATACATAACTGATGTTTCGGGCTAGAGCCCTTCATCAAAGTATGAGAAAATGCTGGCAGGCATCCAAACAAAAATGTGTGTAGTGATGGGGAGGGGGATGACAAAGGCAGGAGATAATAGGTGGAGAAAAGAGGGAGGGGGCAGCAGTAATGAGGGGGAGAAGGGATGGCTGGTGGGTGGAAGAACTGGAAAGACAGGGAAAAGGGGGAGGGGAAAGAAAAGATGAGCAAGTTTAATGGAAAACAGTAAAGTCAATGTTAATGCCATCTGGCTGGAGAGTGCCCAAATGGAAAATAAGGTGGTGTTCCTCCAATCTGTAGGTGGTCTAGATGGGATAGTACACAAGGCCACGGACAGACATGCCGGATCAAATGCCGGATTGACAGACATTTCTCAAGGGCCACATGTTTTGTAGGCATGCAGGCAGCATGCAAAGCAAGAACTTACTGCAAAGTCTAGACCATGGTAGAATTCAAGACATGGCCGCTGGTTTGATGTCATAATGTGAAACAACTGTATTTGTCCAAATATTTTTCTCTCAAAAGTGCGACCTTAAAGTAAGCTTTATTTGTTCTTTCAAGGGCACATTTGTAATGAATAGCTCGTTAGATAATTTGCCAGCTCAAAATATAAATTTACTATATTCAAAATGACCCACCCAATACCACATTGAGAATTATCTATTTGAAAACTGAATCATGCAAGTTCCTTTCCACTTTTATTGCTTAACTTCTCCAATTAATCACATATTTTAAAGGCAAGAGAGGAGTATGGAGATGCTGTAATCCTGTATGATTATAAAGCCGAGTAGAAAATGTAAATAATTGTCCTTTTTTGTTGTCATCCATGCTGATGTTGTGCTCACCTGCAGAACAGAAACGTATTGCAAAGGGACTTTTTTTTAATGTTATTTTAGTCAGCTGTTGAATGAGCTTGTGTTCACCAGACTTATTTTGTAACAAGATATTTGTTCAAAAGACTGCAAAAGTTATCAAAATAAAATTATTTTAAGAAAATTGTGTGTGGATTCTTGATTTGGTTTCTCACTATTTTTGTAAAAATTATATACAGTAAAATCCCTGGTATCTGGCACCAATGTGGATTGGTAGATGCTGGATAAATGAATTTTCTGGTTGCTTATGATTTGCATGTTGTGTGATTGGTCAGTCTCACAAAGATCAGCATGTACAGAGTCGTTGTCATACCCACACTCCTGTTCGGCTCCGAATCATGGGTCCTCTATCGGCATCACCTACGGCTCCTAGAACGCTTCCACCAGTGTTGTCTCCGCTCCGTCCTCAACATTCATTGGAGCGACTTCATCACCAACATCGAAGTACTCGAGATGGCAGAGGCCGACAGCATCGAATACACGCTGCTGAAGATCCAACTGCGCTGGGTAGGTCACATCTCCAGAATGGAGGACCTTCGCCTTCCCAAGATCGTGTTCTATGGCGAGCTCTCCACTGGCCACCGAGACAGAGGTGCACAAAAGAAGAGGTACAAGGACTGCCTAAAGAAATCTCTTGGTGCCTGCCACATTGACCACTGCCAGTGGGCTGATATCGCCTCCAACCGTGCATCTTGGCGCCTCACAGTTCGGCGGGCAGCAACCTCCTTTGAAGAAGACCGCAGAGCCCACCTCACTGACAAAAGACAGAGGAGGAAAAACCCAACCCCAACCCACCAATTTTCTCTTGCAACCGTGTCTGCCTGTCCCGCATCGGACTTGTCAGCCACAAACGAGCCTGCAGTTGACGTGGACATCTTCGTCCGCGAAGCCAAGCCAAAGAAAGAAAGATTGGTCAACTAACAGCAAGGCATGCCAATTTTTAAGTTCTGTATATTTTAAGTTTATTTTCCGTTTCTTTTTGCTGGTTGTTTGAGGCTGGTGGTTTCTTGAATTCCGGATAACAGGGGTCTTACTGTAGTTTCGAAACCTATTTGAAACATTATATTTGTCACAGAAATAAAACTTGGCATTGTGAACCAAAACATTAAAATTGTTTTCATTTAAAATTATATGGGTAAAGAAGAAATTATGTTTATGTTTACATAATAATTGTAATAAAATAAGTTAATTGTTTTACAGCAAATCTACAAGGTGGTGCCTATCAAGGATATCAGAAATCTTTATGTTACTTTTCCAATACCAGATCTACAAAAATATTACAAGTCAAATCCAGGTCATTACCTCGGACATTTGATTGGTCATGAGGGATCAGGAAGTCTTCTGTCAGAGCTCAAGTCCAAAGGTGACGTCTGGGAAATTATTTTTCTTTTCCTTACTTCAGATCCTCTGCTTATTTTGATTAACATCCAATGTCTTTTGAGAGTGGTAACATTAGTCCAATACTCACTTTTTTTCTTGTTTTTTGTCTTTTCCCATCTTGGGAAGATCAATGGGATTAGCAGCTCAATTGGTCACTTGAGTATGCTTGGGTGGCACAGGCTTGTGGGCTGGGATGGCTTGTTTCCTGCTGTATCTCTAAATAAATAAATGTAAGAAGGCAGGTGGTCTCAATGTGGCATGTTTAGAATGTTTACATAGATAGTGGAAGGGAATGTAAAATTTCCAATGAAACTTAATTGAGATTAAATCAAACACTAGTGGTTTAAAGGCTTATATTGATCTGCCTTTTTTCTGTGATCACTTCTCACAGCATCTCAAAACATAGAAAAGATTTATGGCAATTCTTGGTGCAAAATACTATTTCTTACCTGGCCATTTGTTGGTGCACAGATGAGTCCAATTTTTTTTTAAACTTTGGTTAGATCAAGAAATAACCATATGGTTAGTGTTATGTACAAATCCCATTTCACTGTACATGTTAACATCTTTGATTATATTTTCTTGTGTAATATTTTATGATATTTGTGCCGTGATGCTGAATTCTTTGTGCTGCAACATTATCTTGTATTTAATGAAGTATAGAGTGTTGTATATTGTTCTATTAATCTTGTTAATGATTCCCAAATGTCAAAATATAAATGCTAATTTTTAAAATTTCTTCAAGTATCCAGTTATAGTGATTCAATAAGAAATAGCCATATATTCAAAGCATTTTAGAGATTACTACATTTCTAAAATCAAAATACACAACAAGCACTTTCTGTATTTGTTATTAGGTTGGGTAAATACTCTTGTTGGTGGACAAAAAGAAGGAGCTAAAGGTTTCATGTTTTTCATCATTAATGTAGATCTTACTGAAGAAGGACTTGGTAAGTGAGGTATAATTTTTGCAAAAACAGATTTTATGCTCTGTAAATGTATTGAGCTGGTCAAATCTTTTGCATTTGGTGAATAGAATACATGTCAACATTTTAGCAAAAAATGTATTTCCTACAATATAAAAAAATGGAATAAAACACGTTACAAGACAAGAATGCTGAGTGAAGTACAAATGATTTAATTGCTGGCAAAGGTAAAGTTTGAAATAAAAGCAAAATATTGTAAAGGCTTGAGGTCAGGCAGCATCTACGAAAAGAGTAAGGGTTAATCGCATGTGGAAAACTCTTCATTGGTTCTGGAGAAAGGACTTTGTTTCTCCTTCAACAGATGCTGCTGGGCCTCTTGATTTATTTGTCTTCATTTTTTTTATTTCACTGAACTGGTCTTATTTGTACTTCAGAGTTTTCAACATACTAGACTGCTGCTAATCTATTAGTTTACAATGCAAGTAAGATTTGCTTGTAGGGCATGCACTGTTAGGACAGTGCAAATGCCTAACATACAGAAAGTAGGGAAAGTAGGATCGTAATTGACTGGAAGCACTGAAGTTTCTAGCTGGAACATCGTATAACTTGTGAGGAAATGATGTAATCCATGTGTACTGAAAAATAAAAGTGGTCTTTGGTTTCTTGATGCTTTGTTGTAAATGACACGTACATTTTTTTTTCACTATCCTTTTTTCCACACAGTGCATGTTGAAGATATAATTCTGCACATGTTCCAGTATATTGCCAAACTGCGTACTGAGGGGCCACAGGAATGGGTTTTCCAGGAATGTAAGGTATGAATGAAACGTGACTTTGAAACTTGAATCTTTTTGGAAATTGGACTTAAAATGGATCTGTAAATTTCTGTGGAAAGTAATTGGAAGAAAAGCTTGTGTAGGAATTTAAAAAAATTGTTTTTTGCATTCATTGTATTGTCATTATTTGAGTTGGTTTGTTTAGAAGGTTTGCTAGCAGGTTAAGCACATTCCAGCCAATTTAGAAGCTTTTGTACAGATTTAGAAACATGTTTCTCTATTACTGTAGATCTATCAGTTGCTCAGACTTTGAAGTTTAATTTAGAAACTTGAATTAACGGATGTGATTAGTTAGAACGAAGCATTTAAAAATGTATATATTCAACATTTCATAGTTGGGAGAGAATGGAAATAAAATGCATATTGCTGAAAGATGAAGCATTTTAACCAAAAATATCAGAGTATATTTTCAAATGAAATTTTACAGTGAGGAAATGAATATAGTAAAAAATAATTGGAATAGGAGTGACTTTAGGAAGGCAAGTTTTCATTGATTTAATTTATTTTGCTACATTCCCTATCTCTCCTGAAGATCTTGTCTTTTGCTGGAATATGCTTCGAAAGTTCAAGTTCCCCTTTAATTCATTTCTGTATTGATGGAATGTTCTATATTGGGGTTTTACCTAGCTCATTTATTTCTAAATTGGATTGTCTAATGACAAGATTGTTCCTTCTGTATCTTGAAGCTAATCACAGCACCCATCTGTTATCCCACCTAAGATCAGATGACTTGGCACAGACTTGTGTTCCTATTTAGGTTTTTATGGATAATTTTGACCATTGAGATTTTGATTATTTGGAACGTTCAAATCCAGGTTAAAGAAGTGTTCTATGGTTCAACACCCCTTTTCAATAGTTGCAAGAATTCAAGAGTCAAGAATCCTTAATTCTTTCCAGGATCTGGAGTGATAAGAATCCACGAATAATTTCGTTTTCTTTCGTATAAGACTACTAAAAGTGTTTTCTTTTAAATTTAGGATTTGAATGCTATGGCATTTAGGTTCAAAGATAAGGAACGCCCACAAGGATACACTTCAAAAATTGCTGGATTATTACATGTATGTTGAGATATTTTTGTCATCTTTATTTCAATGGAATTACGTTTATTGTCACTCCTTTAGATAAATAGCACTTTTTAATCTTTACATGCCTGCATGCAAGTAAGAAAGGAATAGTTTGTAAAATACCGGTGAGGAGGAGAAAAAGAAAACAGTGCATTTCCCTTCTCCTTTGGTTTCAATTGTATTTATTCTCAGTAGTGGAAGGTTTAAGGTCAAGTTAATTCAGATGCCTTTGTCAGATTTAGAATAGGTCTTGTTCTTCCTGATACATGAAAGTTACAATTTGATTAAAACAAATCTTTCTAAACATTGATTTGCAGAACAGATTGCAATTCAAGCCCTAGTGTAGAAATAGAATCAGTGGAAATCCTCAATGTTTGCAAGAGAATTTGGCAATTCGAGCTAAGTCGATCACTTTGAAACTACTTTCAAGGTGATTGTTTAGCATGGCCAGGTCTAGTTTTGCTTTGAATTGAAAGTACAGCAAAACAGCTAATTTTACTTTGAAGAAATGAAATTGTTGTAGTCATAATCTCAAACGATGATTTTTTTTTTGTATCCTGTAAAATGGGGAAGTCTCTTGTCCAGTGCACATGCTGGATAAACTCAGCATGTCATGTGATCATGCTGTGTTTCTTCAACAATTGTTTGCACTGCAAAAGACCCCAGCATCTACAGAATGTCCTCTTTACCTTTTAAATCCATTGTCAAGTCTTCACACAGCTTTGTCCAAATGGATGTTTTGGGAATAGTGTGGCACAGTTAGTATAGTGGTCAGAATAATGCTAATACAGTGCCAGTGACCCAGATTCAAATCCAATGCTGTCTGTGAGGATTTTGTATATTCTCCCTTTGACCTCAGCACATTTTCACTTGATGGTCTGGTTTCCTCCTTCCTCCAAAGAATATATATGGGGTTGGTAGGTTAATTAAGTGTAATTGGGCAGCACTGGTTTCAATGCCAAATTGGCTTCTAGCATGTTGTAAATAGTTTTTTCGGCTTCTTGTGGCTTACTAAGTGCACTGAAGTAACTTGCTTGGATTTCTGTGACATAACTTTCCAAAATGCTCTCTCCATTACTGAGAAGAGCAGATTAGGGATGCCACACCATTCTACTTGGAAAGTTTTGTAATTTCTCATCTCTGGGTGTAAATCCTGGTACTGTGTGAGTACCACAGCCAATTGGACAGTAGCTGTTCAAGAAAGCAACTTGTCACCACTCTCAAATGCAATTAATCAGGAGCCTTGACAGTGATGTCTCTGTCTGACCTGTAAATACATACAAAGCAAAGAGCATCTGAGGAAAATTCAGCTGAAGTTGCATTTGTTTCTTTTACAGCAAAAGTGTTGCTGTGGTAGGAGAGGGAAATTGTGTGATGTGGCTGACTGTATTCTCATATGCAAAGTTTTGCCCTTTTTTTGTTGCCAGGATTAGCCAAAGAACAGAAGCTAGGCAGTGCACATGATAAATTTAGTCATGGGCTACAGGGTGAGCAGAATCTATTCATTGATATATAATGTAAAACAAAATGTCCTCAGGAATTTAATAGGGTAGATGCTACAATTGTGTTTTCCCTTGAGTGATACTGAAACTGGCATCATGGACTCAAAATAAGGGAGTCTCAGCAGGACTCAGATGCAAGAAATGTTTTTACTTAAAGGGTATTATGGCAGAGGAGAATGATAGATTTTTGGATACCTCTGAAACCAAGGAATATTGGGTTGGTGCAGAAAAGTCGCACTGACGTAAAAGAGCTCCTTGATTAGAATAGCATGTATGGGGGGGGGGGGGGGCGGTGGGTGGGTGGGGGTGGTTAAGTAGCAGATGTCTTATCCATGCTTCTTTTCCTTGTGTTCTTATTGCTAAAATAGACTCATTCATCCACTGCATAAGAGGAGAAATTAAAATAACTTGCGATGTACTTACAATGGAAAACTGAATGCATAACAACAAATGTTAATTAAACTGTATGCTCCTGAGGTGCTATATGTTACTTTACATGGCATAACAAAAATCTTCAATTAAAACTGTTGCAAAGTTACGTTCATGCTGCCCATCATAACACACATCATTCTTTTCAACATCTTTTTGACAAGATTTATGAAAAGCACACATTAAATTGGATAGTAATCTGAACATTTTAACTGTTTCAGGGTTAAGCTGTAATTTTCTCTTTTGGTGCTGTGCAAATTACAGCTCATTGGTTTGGGACAGCGGCAATTGAATTGTTCATTTGTTATTGTGCAAATTTCCACTTGCATCAGTTTTGTTCTGTTCCTTTCCAGTACTATCCCATTGAAGAAGTTCTTGCAGCTGAATATTTACTAGAGGAGTTTAGAGCCGACCTAATACAGATGGTGCTGGAAAAATTGACTCCAGAGACTGTGCGGTAAAGGTTATTTTTACTGGCTGACTTTCAGTTTATTTTGTACTGCAAGGCCAAAAAAAATTTCCATATTTTAGTGCATTATTCAATGCCAAGGTTGTTTGCCGATATCAAAACACTAATTCTGCAGTATTCCCTCACTGTGCTGGATAGGGCAAGCCAAAGGGGCGTCTTGCACAGTGATCTTCCAGCACACACGTCTAACTCTGTGTGCACCCCCTGGAAACAGCCTGATAATCAGAGAGTCCTCTGTTATGCTGCTGGAGATGAAGCATGACAATGATCCTTGCATCCTTCTCTACACACTCCACAGTTTTGCAAAAAATTGGGTGGCTGTCTCTTCACCATCACAGACATCTTGAGCGCAGCATAGGCTAGGGATGATACACCATGGATGGAGGTGAGAGAAAAGTTTTTTTCCAAAAATAGACTTTATTCACAATTAATTATTTACAAAAAGAAAACATTCAAAGACCCTTCACACCCTTTCTGTCATGTCCATACATTCCCATCATTGTACACTGTTACATTTGCTTTCTATTTACACTGTTGCCATCACTGAAGCACCTGTCATTACTCCCAACCCCCCTGTAGTTTGAAGGACTTCCCATTGGTCTCAGGCCTTCAATGACAGAAGGACTCTTAACTCTCAGGAAATATTCCAGCTGCTTGAAATCTGCCAGTAGCCAGCATTTGCTCATGACATTATCATGTGCTGAAAGACCAGCAAGTTTCAGGAGGACCAAAGAGCTGATGCTCTTCCAGCAGTTCTGGATGTCTGTCTCTGCATCCTTGGGAACAGGAACAGCCTGTAAATCAGAGTCATCTGTCATGCTGCTGCTAAGGATGAACTGAGACCAGGACTCTTGCATCCTTCTCCACACACTGTTCGAGAATCTGCAAAGAATTGGGTTAATGTCTTCATTTCACTGCAGTCCTCTTGGGGACAATGTGCATTGTGAGTGATGTTGCTATTGTATAAGAAGGATCTGTCTGGAAGGGTGCCTCTCACCATCAGCCAGGCTGTGTTCTGGTGCTTATTTGTAAGCACTAGCGATGAGACCAGATGACATGACCAGTCTGGTTAGGGAACTACCCCATGGTATCTATTGAGTCCTCATCTTTCATTTTCTACAAGATGTTCCGTGCTGACCATGCCTGATGGGCTTGTGGTGAAAAGTATTGCCTGGAAAAACTTTTTCATGAAGGATAGGTAGTATGGCAAAATCCAGCTGATGGGGTCATTGTGTGACAACGGAGCCAGGCCCATCCTTTGCAACACCTGTGACATGTAGAATCTCAGCACATAGTGACATTGGTTCCATGAATGGCCTGATGCAACCACACACATAGGTGCTCAACAGGATGAGGGCCACGTTAGGTACGCCCTTGCCCCGTTTTCTGGTGCTTAACATGGTGAACCTTTGGACCCTTTCCATCTTGGATCCTCATACGAAGTGGCAGACTGCTCTGGTGACCACCAGGGGTGATGTGGGGGATAGGCCATACCTGCACTACTTACAGCAGTACCAAGAGCATCTCGCACCTGATGACCAGGTTCTTCCCTGTCATTGAGACCTTCGTAATTCATTCTGACCCATTCTTTTTGCAAACCTCAACAGCTCCAAACCAGATCCCTTAAGCCTTCAGGTAGTCAGATATGACTGTGAGGAGGTTAATGGATCAGTTGGACCTGTTATCAAAGAGCATTACATCGATCTTCCAAATTACCTTGACATCCGATGCAGATTCAAACTGGCCACAGTTGCTGAAGAGACTGTGGACAGTTAGTGTGTGAGTTGAAGACGGTGACATTTTCTGTGTACGAGGCACTTTGCCGTGAGTGCCTCCACTGCCTGGCAATATCACTTATACCCTCGTCCTTCTGGATTGACTCAATGAAGAGCATACAAATAACGTTAGAGAAAGCGGGCAACCCTACCTGACTCCAAATGATGATGAAGCTATCTGTTTCCCACCCATTGATTTGGACTGGTATGAATGTTCGTATAAAGCAGTTTAATCCAATTTTGGATTTTCTCCCTAAAACCCATTTTGGAAAGTATTTTCATTGTATATATGTGCAATATCTGGCGGAAAGCCTTCTGCTTGAACCTGACTAGGCAAGTGTCCACCCTCTGTCTTGCACATGGGTGATTGTACTCTTGAGCAGTGCTGGCTTGTCAAATATTTTCCTGGCTGGAACCGTACAGGTTTGGTCTGGGTGAATTATGTGATCTAGGACAGACTTGATTGGTGATGGCTTTTGACAGGATTTTGTAGTAATCGTTTATCAATGATAAGGGCCTCCAATTCCTAATATCTTCATTCTCCCCCTTGTATTGAAGATGAGGATGACATTGCTCTTCCTCATGGAGTCTGATGTGCTGCCTGCCAGGAGCATAGTATTGTATATTTCCAGCAGGTTGCACAGAGCCGTGTACAACTCTGTCAGTAAGCCGTCACTTCCAGGAGTTTGTTAGCTCCCCCAGGATAATTAGCTGGTCCAGACTCTTGCTGTTTAAGACCTATCAAGAACAAGGTTCAGGAGGCCATTCCATCAGTAGTCTTAATGTCATGCAATTTAGCATAAAAGGATCTGCTGATCCTCTGTATGCCTGTCTGCAAGAATGTGACTGAGCCGTCCTCATCCTTAAGGCTATGGATCACTCAACTCCCTCTGAACCTTTAAGAAGAAAAGGCAGGTCTTATCCTGTCATCGGAACTCCTCACTCCTCTCCACTGCAGAAGGAAGAGTTGCTGCAGGTCAGCCTGAAGTTGGCTCAGTTCCTCTGCCTCTCTCTTGTTCTCTGAAAACCCTCAGTTATAAAAAAAACTGGTCGCTTCCCACCAGTTTACTGGGCAGTCAAAGAATGGTTTCACAGTTCTTCAAACAGCGTACTCCTTCTTTATTTCCTCTACATTCTCTGGGGTCAGCAATGTAACGATAAGGTTCCACAGTCCCCTGCCAGCTTCTGGTCCTCCTGTAGTTAACAAGAGGTGCAAAGGAGGCAGTGGTCAGAGAACACTGGCATGACATCAGTGGTTTTGACCATGTCAGCTTTTGACATGAAAACAAAGTCTATCTGAGACTGGATTTTGTGGTCTAACCCTGATTGGATGGGCTGCAACTGTCCTTCACCTGCAGGGTTGTTAACAGCTGTGCGTCTTTTACCATCCCCATCAGGAGTCTGTAGGAATTCTCCAGTCTGCTGTTTCCCCACCCCAGATTGTTCAGCTGCATTGATGATGCCCACCCCTCATGCCTTCATTAGTTTATTATTATTCAACTGTCGATTTGTTTAGTAATAAAATATTTTTTCATACTTATCCTTGATTACATTTTCAAATGCCGCTTTCTTCACATTTCAAGCAATATTAATGTCCCTAGTTTCTCATCTGCTTTTATGCTCGTCCAGCTGCAGTTCTATTTTTCCTTGCATCTTTCCTCCAAAAATTGCCAACATTAGGTTTATTGCCCACTACATCCTTTGTAACATACTGGCTGTCTTTTAGCCCAAACATTACATCCCTTTTCTATATTGGGACATTGTCCTGAGTCTTTATAAGAACTTAATTTTTCAAAAGCTTCAGTTACTTCTATGAAGTTCACCTGCAAAGTCAATTGAGGGGTCAGCATTCTTCTGTTTATCAATGACATTCAACACTGTCTTTATATCCTTCCTGAATTAAGGACATGGATGAAGTGGACAGTGATGCTCTCCTGATCAATCTGGGCTCATTTGTCCAGACTTTAGCCCTTTTTGCTGTATACATGACCCATCTCTGGAAGTCGGCTTGCTTGTTCACATAGAACAAAAAAATCCAGCTTCATGAGTCCTAATACGCTCCACTGCTGAGACTACCTACTTTTGGCAGATCGAAGCTGGGTAAGTCTAGACACCTCCCACCCCCAAACCTGCCTTCGATGCTTTCACACAGTGCTTGAAAGGAAGATAAAACCCAGCATTTAAGCACAGTGTAAAAGGGGCTTTGGTTGCAATAATAAACACGAGTCCATTTAGTGTCACTGTTTGTGCAAGATGAATTTTGCAGCAATTGCTAATTTCACAACACTTTAAATTGCAGAACAGTGATGATTTAAAGAACCTTTCTACTCTGCATTGAAATGTTTACAATGGTGTGAAGTTGCTTTATATTTTCTGAAACTTCATATTAAAGACAATTTTCATTACCATTGGGGATCCCTTTCAGTGCTTCCAAATAGTTTTGCAGGCATCATCTCAATCATTCAAAGAAAACTAATTTTGGACATTTAAAAACAAAGTATAAATTTTACCCTTAATTTTCATATCCTCTTCTATTTCATGCCTGTATCCCTTTTGGTTATTGTAGCCTTTGTTTTGGTTTTAATATCTTGCTTAAATTTTGCTTTTTGTTTTTTTTTAAACTTGTGAGAAATCTTCAGTTTAATTGAATAATTTCACGGTTGGTCATACTTATATATGTCACAGATTTTTTAGTACAGGTTGTATCTATCTTATCTGGCTCTCTGTGGTCCAGCAATTCCCATGGTCCGGCACATTTGAATCTGCCACCATTAGTACATACTCCTTACTGACAGCGCGAGATTCGAAGCCTAGTCCTGATCACTGGTGCTGTAAAGGCATTGCGCTAACTGCTACTGTAACCATGCTGCCCCACAGTCTTATTTTCTGTTTTGAACTACCTTTGATATCTTTGCATAGGGGGTTCCCTTAGGGATCGATTTTGGTTTTCCAGTATTTTCTGTGGTCCTGTATTGGCTAGATCCCAACTCACCGGATTAAAGAGGTACAACCTGTAGTGGACATTGTTCTGTTATGGACTTAGTATTCCGAGAAAGCTCCTGTAAAAATGAAAAAACCAAGTGAAAATGTAATGTTTCAATTATTTTGCTTACCTCCTTGTTTTTCCTTGTGTGCTAATCTCAATCATGTCCGTTAAGGACAGCCGGTTATCCTATATTAAGGAAAATCCTAAAAAAAATTGTGACGTGAAATGCTGCTTTTTGATGATATAGAAATGCTCTTCTCTTGACTTGTAGCAAGTGAAATAAAAGTGTGGATTACAGCCAGTAGACACAGAAATTCTTTCATCACATTTCAGCCTTTAATGCTTTGATTGTTCAGTGATTGAGTGGTTTTGTGTCAGAAATTTATTCGTATTCTCAAATATCAAAGTACATAATATAAAATCAGTGATGCCATTCACAAATTCCTTTATTCAAATGTGCTTCTCTTTTGCAGGGTAGCTGTAGTTTCTAAATCATTTGAAGGACAAACGGATAGAACTGAAAAATGGTATGGCACGCAGTACAAGCAGGAAGCCATTAAGTCTGATGTCATTCAGGTGGGCAACAAATACCTTAAAATAGGGATGATGAAATATTTAAATTGATTTCTGTGAGCTAAGTTACTGTCTGAGTTGCACTGATTTTACATTATCCATTTTTTTGTACAAGGAAGTCAGGTGCAATAAAGGTCACATTGGTGGAAACCAGAGTCTTAATTATATTACTCCCATAGCAGAAAGGAAATTATTTTGTGTTTTTCTAAATGTATAAATTTCATATTATTAAAATGCTATTTTTAATGCAGTCAAAGACAAAACTATCATTTGTACAATGAAGCAGTAGAGGCTACCCCACTACATGATTTTAAGACACAGATTTTTAATTAGTAGGAGAATTAAGGATTATTTGGAACAGGTGGGTAAGTGGAGCTGAGCCCTGCTTCTATTCCTTCCAGTTTTTGGAAGAGCGAGATATTTTAATTTGAACTTTGTCATCTTAAACAATTAATCAATGATGCATGGAAATTACTGTACATTTTGGTATATAAGGCGACTTCTAGATGTCAGGGCCCCATTTTTAGCCTAATTTTAATGGTTTTATTATATATTGGGTGTATAAGTTGACCCCCCCCCCCCATCTCCAAAAATTGAGTTGATTGAGCTGTTGGGCATTGCTCTAAGGTAATTGTTATCATGGAGCCACCAGAAAAATGACAAAAGTATGAAGTGAGTTTTAAATTAAAAGTAATAAACAGTGAGTCTTTGGATGTGCTTGCTGAGGTCTTTTCCTCAGTCGATGATAGTGATTGAAGGATTTAAAATATTTTTTAAAATAAAAATGTCTTTCTAATATGGTAGCTTGAAGATTCTTTTGTGGTATTTTGGGTCGTCTTATACACCAACTTTATGTCGAATGTTTTTTTTTAGTTGAATTCAAGGTCTCATTTTTGTGTCTGGCATATAAGTCAACCCCTGACGTGAGTGCTTTTTGAAAGTTTCCATATTCGATTTATACACTGAAATATATGGTAGGCATTAAATCTACAGACACATCAACGTACAATTTCTTCTTGTATGAGGCTGCAGTTGACTATCTTTTTCCTGAAGGAATTTGCACATACAATAACAACTTGCATTTATTCCTTCAATGTTAAATGCACAAGGGTTTGACTTTGGAGCATTAACGAACATAAATACTTCAATTTAGGAGTAAGAAAAGATTAAGGGTTAAGGTACTTAACTGCTTAAGCCAGAACTCAATAATTCCAACAATACTGTAACATTGCGTAAAGTTAAAGCAATCCAAAGCTCACATCATGAGTAGTTAGCGTGCTATAAAACATGGGTTCAAGAATTGGCCATGATAGAATGCAATCTCAAAAATAATTGCCCATAAATTGGAAGACAAAAAGAGGCTGCAGTTGCTAGAATCTGGAACATAAAAACAAAAAGTTGTAAGAAAACAGATCAAGCAGAATCAGTGCAGGCAAAAAGGTGCAAGTCATCATTTTGGGTTGAATCTCAACATCAGGAAATAAATTAGTACTGCACCAATTCGATTACTACATTTTATATACTTTTCGGTTCATCCTGAAATGTTATCTCATCCTTATAACTGAACATTCTTAATTTCTTGAGCAGGGGCAGAAAAATGGACAAAAGAAATGAAAACAAAATCTGAGCTATTTTTCTCATAATCATAAATGAGTATGGAAAGTGCTGCCATAGTGAGGTGCTATTTTTTTTTGTATCTTCTGCCAAAATGGCATTGGAGTTTCCATCATGTCTGTTCTCACTAGTACCATAATCTTTTCCCAAGTGTTGCTCTTTTGTTAGAGAGTGTTAATTCATAGTTTTGATTTGAAAATAAAATGTACACGCAAGATTGAATTTTAAAAATTAAATAAGGGTATCATGATACATGATGAAAAAATCAGTAATAATATTGCGTGGAATTTCGCATCTTGTGTTTGCCCAAACATAGCTAGTATGTGAAATCCAGTACGTGATGTAATATTCTGAAATGGGTAAGAATTCAGAATTGTTCTACAAACAGCAGCTCCTGCAAAAGTACACCTGGTTAAAACCAGCTTGGCTTTCTGGTCCAAATCACAATTAAACAATTTGGAATGTTTAGACAATGTCTTAAACGTATGCACACAGTAAATTGCTGGTATCTTGCAAGTTTTCTACCTCTGTGTGGGTTTGAAAGTTCAGATGTTGAGAGAGAGATTTATGATATTTTTTTAATATCAAAATCCGTCTCCTGCCAGTTCAGCAGAGAATTTCAGTCAATTGATACAGGAATTCCAAATTCCCTCGAAAAATATTTAAGAATACCCTAGAAATACTGTATGGCCCCCTGCTGGAAGAACATGTGAATGGCAAGATTAGAAGGAGATACTACAGAAGCAGTGATTTTTTTTTAAATAGAATGGGGCAAGCAGACTAATTCATACCAAAAAAATATTGAAATTTCCATATTTTAAGCAAAATATTTTTTGAAGATTAGCAAGGCAGAGCAGACTATATACGCTGAGTATATACCAGATTTGGGTAATGTAATGCACAAACATTCAATTAAAACTAATTAATATTATGATCAAGAGTAATGGAAAATTAAAAAAGGGAAAGCATAATGCAGCAACAAAGATTTTAGTTTTAAATATGGGCAACTTCCATGGTAGTCTGGACATATCATTAATGGATAAAATTTCAGCAGGTATGGGGTTGGTGTACCAGGAAATAAGAATTCACCAAAAATGCAACCATAAAATCAAAATGGGTAAGGGAATATGTGCAAAGAAATCAAATTCTGCATGCAATTGTTACCTTTGTGTTTTGATTCATAGAATTTTCAACAGCAATGGACTTTTTGAAAACAATGAGGTTATACCATAGATTTAACAAAACAAAACTGAGGAAATGCTGAATAATTATTTCACAGCAAGATTACGTGATTTTGTATTAGCAAAATAACTGATGAAAAGAAAGATACTAAAGAGTGATAAATCCCTCGGATTAGATGACCTTTATTGTGGGGTTTCAGAGGATTGGGGGAGTACCAAGTACCTATTAAATCCCCTGATTCAGTAATCAATTCTTTAGATTAGATAGTGAGCATATCTATTGATCATATAACAGTGAGGGAAGCAAACCAGAAAAATAGGAATTGCTGTGAGGTGATTGCATAATTAAGGAAAAAGCAAAATAACGCTACATTTTTGAGTAAATCAGAGGAAACAATTGTATATTGTAAAAGATCTTAGAATTAAGAACAGGAATTGGGTGCTTTGGCCCTCACCATTTAATAAGATCATGGCAGATATTACCTGAACTCATTTTCACACACCTATAGTTACTTTTCATCTTAATCTATTTACCTCCATGCTAAAAATACTCAAGTACTCATTTAAGGAAAAGTGGAAAAACTGTCGGAGCATTCAGCCCTTCAATCCTGTCCTACCATTCATTATGGTCCTGGTTGATCTTGCGTTTTCAGCACCCTACTTCTGTTTTCTTTATACCTTTAGCCAATGGGACCATGTACAACTCCCTTTTAGTCTCAACATCTTTCTGTAGTTGGGAATTCAACATGTTCATAATTCTGAGTGAAAATTATTCTCATCTCAGTCCTAAATGGCTTCCTCCCTTATCCTTAGATGGTGTCTCCTTGTTCTGGACTCCCCCAACATATTGGCTGATAGGCAGGAAGCAAAGGGTTGAAATTAAGGGACCCTATTCAGGATGGCTGCCTGTAACAAGTGGTGTACCACAGGGGTCGGTCTTGGGGCTGCTGTTGTTTACAATTAATGATTTGGATTATGGAATGAATGTTTTTGTGGCCAAATTTGCAGATGATACCAAGGTAGGTGATGGAGCAGGAAACTGAAGAAACTATAAAGTTGCAGAAGGATATAGACAGATTAGGAGACTGGGTAAAAGTATGGCAGATGAGATACAACGTTGAGAAGTGTATGGTTCTACATTTTGGCAGTGGAAATAAACAGGCAGAGAACTATCTGGATGGGGAGAAAATTCAAACCTCAGAAGTGCAAAGGGACCTGGGAGTCCTCGAGGAGGGAAACTTAAGAGTTAATGACCAGGTGGGATTGGTAGTGAAGAAAGCGAATGCTATGTTGGCATTCATTTCAAGAGGAATAGTGTACAAGAGTAAAGAGGTGTTGTTGAGGCTTTATGGGGCACAGGTGAGACCTCATTTGGAGTACTGTGTGCAGTTTTGGGCCCACTATCTTAGAAAGGATGTGATGTTATTGGAGAGGGTGCAGAGGAGATTTACTAGGATGATTCCTGGAATGCAAGAGCGATGAGGAACATTTGGCAGCTCTTGGATTGTATTCATTGGAGTATAGAAGAATGAAAGGGATTCTCGTGGAGACATTTTGAAAGGTTTTGACAGAGTGGATGTAGATAAGATATTTCCCTTGGTGGGTGAATCAAGAACAAGGTGTCTCGGTCTTAAAATTGGAAGTTATCCATTTAAAAGAGATGGGAAAGAACTTCTTTAGTAAGTGGGTCGTGGATCTGTGGAACTCACTGCCGCATACAGTGGTGGAGGCCAGATCATTGGGAGAATTTAAACAGGAAATGGATAAGTATCTAATTAGTAAGGGTATCAAGGGATATGGGGAAAAGGCTGGAAATTGGAACTAGGTGTGAACATAGTTCAGTTTTGTGTAGAGTCACGGAACAGATTTGATGGGCCTAGTGGCCTGCTTCTGTTCCTTTATCTTGTGATCTTGTGAACATGGGGCATATTCATCCTGCATCTAACTTGTCAAATCATATCAGAATTTGATTTGTCTCAATGAAACCCCCTTTCATTCTTCTGATTCTGATTAATATAACCCTAGCCTATCCAGTTTGTCTTCATGCATCAGTCTTGCCATTCCCAAGAATCAGTCTGGTGAGTCTTTGCTGCACCCCTTCAATACCAAGAATGTCCTTCCTCAGATTAGGAGTCTAAAATTGCACACCAAGGCTATGAAGCTACATAAAGATCTGTTGCAATAAAAGCTGACGTGCCATTTATTTTCTTCTCTGTCTGCTGTACCAGCTTTTCAACTTCAATCATGTTTATGTACATGCTGCAATTTATTTTTGTGCCATGACCTCTAGATTCCAGGTTCTCCTACAAGAAAGTGTCGTAACCATTCAGAATTGGATAGAGGATAATTTGAGCTCTTGTGTGGATTTCCAGAAATTGTAGAAAAGGTTCCTCTAGAGCAGGGGTGTCAAACTCAAATTCACGGAGGGCCAAAATTAAAAACTTGGACTAAGTCGAGGGCCGAACTAAATATTTATTGAAAATTTTCAACAACATCTGCATGTTTTCTCTTCTTTCAACATATGTAATGTTAAACTTTTTCTTATTAAAATAAATGTTTAATAATAGTTTTGGATAAACTCTTTCATTGTCATTGTCATTGGCCCATTTCCTTTAGCTTCTGAAACCGTGCACATGACGAGTCAATGAGGGATGATTAAAGCAGTGGTCTTCAAACTTTTTCTTTCCACCCACAGACCACCTTAAAAATCCCTTACTAATCACAGAGCACCAATGGCACAGGGACGCGAGTAGAAAGAAAAAGGTTGAGAACTGTTGTATTGTGGTAACTCCACATCTGATTAGGTTAATTGTTAGGCAAGTGGTCAGAGAAGGACCCCCGCCCCCCCACCCCAAGAAAGGCTAAAATCACAGGAACAAAATAAGCTTCCGTCTCACTGCTCCCAATCTTACACACAGTCCTGATGTGGAATGTGGGGTCGCAGCTCCACGTTCACCCGGGTTCAGGTGGTGTCTGTGTAGAGTTTGTACGCTCTCCCCTTGTCTTGGACCAACAGGTCGGTCGCCTGACGAAGGCACCTGAACCCCCCGATGAAACGCCGGCGTCCGGGGCGATGGAGGAATTGGCTGAGAAGAGCGCATTGATCCCACCCCCCTCCCATGGTTGGAGAGGGATTAAACTGCAATCTCACGGCGCCGGGCTCGTCTCCAACAAAAGGAGCGGGAGGCAGGGTCTGCTGCGCACGGAGCGAGGGGGAAGGCATCGCCAACGAGACGTTCGGTCTGGCGTCGCCGCTGAAGCGCAGACTCAGCGAGGATGGTCCCCAACTCCAGCCGCGTCTGTGTGTCCGGGAGCTGGGCGGGCTGAGTGCGGCGCTCCGATCCACGGGATTTGGGACTCTGAGATCCCTCCACACCTCCGGCGTCTTCATTTTCACCTTCAGTGTGCATGCGCTATACTGGCGCGGCGGCCAGCGGGCCAACTCTAATATATATTTAATATGATCTTGGGGGCCAAATATAATTATATTGCAGGCCAAATTTGTCCCACGGGCCAGAGTTTGACATGTATGCTCTAGAGAGACAGCTAAAATTGAAGCTCATACAGTTAAAACAAATTATGGACCTGGTTAGAAAATTTACTGAGCTGCAACGACATAAGAAATAATGTACAGTTAGTCAAATTATTTGGTGTTATTATGTCCTGCAAGGAGCATTGCTGGTGCCACTACAATTCTCACTATAGTTATGAAAGACATCAATATGGGTTTTAAAATATTGAGTGTGTTAACTTTCAAATTTATTCATGATTAACTAAATGGAAAGAACTTTGATGACCAAAATATACTGGATGAACACCATAGTAATTTTCTTGACCTATTACACGGCTTTGCAGCGAATTAAGGAATGTCTAATGGATTATATTTATTATATAATCTGTACAAAATGATAAATTAAAGAAGAAAAATTCCTTCACAGCAGAAAGTGGGTAATGTGTTCATTGCAATAAAAATTTCTATTTATCCTTACAGAAGTGGCTGAATGCAGACTTAAATGGAAAATTCAAGCTACCAATTAAAAATGAGTTCATTCCTACGAATTTTGAGATTTTCCCTTTGGAAAATGATGCTGCAGCATTTCCTTCTCTCATTAAGGTAATTAATTTAACTCTTTAGAAACATGAATATCCTGTTAGAGTTGAAAAAATTTGGCAATATTGTGATAGTATTTTTTATTTATATAAAAATAGCAAAATGTTTACCAAAAATAGTAAAATGTTTTTACTCTGTAATTTAACCTGCTGAGTTTCTTCAGCGTTGTGTTTTTATTTTAATTTTAATTTTAAAATCCATCTTTCTAAAGTTTGCTGAACAAGTTGATGAATGTTATGGTTTAAATTTGTTTTGCCTGTTGTTGGAAATGTATGGTTAGATCAATAAATAGTTAACAAAAAAATAGGTACAGTTTCAGGGCCCGGACATTATGTTAAAATGTAACCAAATTTGATGGCCTCATTTTGGGAATTTATTTATTCTTTGAGATGGGTTAAATTAATGAATGAATCACTTATTATCATGCCACAAACTCAGAACAGGTTTTGATAACTATACACTAGTAATGAGTTGTTTTTGAGTTGGCGACTATGTTTGTCATGAACTTTGTGATTATAATACTGCCCTAATACCAATTCCCACAACAAGATTACTTTAAAAATATTTGTAATAGCAAATATTTCCCTCAGGATTACACTTTTGAATCTTGTCTCTTTTGATGGTGTCATGCAACATCCATTTGAACCCACGACATTTGCATGAATTACTCAATCAGTATACATCGAGGATAAATGAATAAATATTGGCTGATGTCATGGGTATAATTTTAAAAAGTGTTGTGTGTGTGCACGCCCCAACATATCACTTGGACACATTCATGATTTTTATTTGCTCTTCAGACTATGGGATGGTTGTCAGTTCATAGTTAGGTATGCAAGAATAAGCTGACTGACTTGTTGAATCTAGGCGCAAGACAGTGGCTGGGCTGGTGATTGGAGCGTCGGACGCTTGGATGGGCAGGTGGCTGGGGCGTCGGAAGCTTGGATGGGCAGGCGGCTGGGGCATCGGGAGCTTGGATGGGCAGGCAGCTGGGGCGTCGGGAGCTTGGATGGGCAGGCGGTTGGGGCGTCGGGAGCTTGGATGGCAGGCGGCTGGGGTGTCAGAAGCTTGGATGGGCAGGCGGCTGGGGCGTCGGGAGCTTGGATGGGCAGACGGCTGGGGTGTCGGGAGCTTGAATGGGCAGGCGGCTGGGGCGTTGGGCGCTTGGATGGGCTGGTGGTTGGGGCGTCAGGAGCTTTGATGGGCAGGCGGCTGGGGCGTCAGGAGCTTGGATGGGCAGGCGGCTGGGGCGTCGGGAGCTTGGAAGGGCAGGCGGCTGGGGTGTCGGGAGCTTGGATGGGCAAGCGGCTGGGACATCGGGAGCTTGGATGGGCAGATGGCTGGGGCGTCGGGTGCTTGGATGGGCTGGTGGCTGGAGCGTCGGGAGCTTGGTTGGGTGGGCAGCATGGATCACACTTGCACTCTGCTTATTCAGCTGCCTGTATCACATCCATATACATCACAATAATGTGATCACTAGCCGTGCCCACTAACACTCCACAGCCAATATATTTCCATGAGCCGCATGTTCAAGAACTGTTACAGAGCCATGTGTGGTTTGCAAGCCGGGGTTTGGCCACCCCTGCTTTAAACTGAAATAATATCAATGACATTTTGGAAAAATTATTTTGTATCAATCCTCTCCTATCAATAAACCTTAGTGTGAAGAAGGTCATCTCTTGTTCTTGTAGTTGTTTACATTAAAAAGTCATTTGGCTTCTCAAACACCTACAATAAATAACCTGTCATGAGCTCTGTCCAGACTCCTATATAGTAAAGATCGTGAGATGGTGGTGATGATGTTGGTTGTTAAAACTAGTTTTGATTTTGCGTGAGTTCCAGAACTGTTATGAACACTGGCACTCCAGTTACTGCTACCCCACAAAGTGCTGTTATGTTCTGGAGCTCTTGGTCTTTACTGACAGAGCATTCCTCAGTCATTTTAATGCCTGTAATTATAAAAGGGAATAAAATGGGGTTATGTGTACTCTACAGCATCTCCCAACCACTCAGCAATTGTGGGAAATTCTTTACTATGAGAATACCAGTGGAGGGTGGGAATTCTCGTTAGGTTCCCAGCACATCACCCTTGGTGGCACATTGTCATATAATGTTATAATTACCACATTTAGTGCTAATTTATTTAATTTTGCTGTTCCTGAACATATACACCCGTATATCTTGAGTGCTAAGCAAGATACTAATGTGCCAACAAACCAATGCCTAATATAAATATCTCTGAAATCATGTTTTATCTCATAGTCATTAAAAAAAAATTTTAGGCAGAATTATTAAAATTATTTTATCTCATCAAGCCCCCTCAAAATTTTGAACACAAGCTCCCTTTTGTGTAAATTTTTTTGAAAGTCCACATTCTCACACCATCTGTTTGTACCTGAATTATCTCATTCAATCCTGACTATGATGTGCATTTCTTCTGTACTCCAATTTTGTTACAGCTCCTGAAGTCTATATTACCTAAAATATAGACCAGATGTTTCAGTATGCTGTTTCTTTCTCTACAAATGCTGCCTGCCTGCCTGCTAAAATATCCCCAGCATTTTCTGCATTTATTTTAGATTTCCATGACCTGCAGCATTTTCATTGAATAGACCCAAAATTTGACATAATATTTTAACTGTAGCCCAACTGATGCCTGGAAAAATTTAATATTAATTTCATAAGAAAAAATATTAGTATCATGTCTGTCAAGATTGTTTTCTGGTGACTAGTTTTATTCTACAAGTGGCTCTTCCATTGATCCACAGAGTAATGTCCACAGCTGACCATTTATTCATTTGCCATTTTAACTGTCATTTTAAAATCTTTTGAAAGTTGAGTGTTTCAACCAGAAGTTGAAGTGTTTAATTTGAAGTTGCAATGCCATATTTTCTGATTTGATGTTCTTTTTATTGCAGGATACAGCCATGAGCAAAGTGTGGTTCAAGCAGGATGACAAGTTCTTTCTGCCAAAAGCCTGCTTAAACTTTGAGTTTTTTAGGTATGTTTTTAATAAATGGTGATAAATTCTAACAGCAGAATTGATATTTTTTTAAAATGTCAGTAAAGAAGCTATAGTTAAAATTTAAACATATTGTACATTTATGCAACACATCAAACTGAAAGACATAGAGGGGCAGAAATAGACTATTCACAGCCTATTGAGACTGCCCTGCCATTTAATCATGAATTAGTGTTATAATGGGGGTGAAAGAACTGAAAAGGGGGAGGGGAAAGAAAAGGCAAACAGGTTTAACGGAAAGCAGTAAGGTCAATGTTCATGCCATGTGGCCCAGATGGAAAATAAGGTGCTGTTCCTCCAATCTGCGAGTGGTCAGGGTGGGAAAGTACGTAAGGCCATGGACAGACATCTGAGCATGAGAGTGTGACTAAATGGAATTGGTTGGCCACTGGGAGGTCGCTGTGGTTGCAAATGGAGTGGAAGTGCTGAGCAAAGCGATCTCCCAGTCTGCGGCCAGTCTCTCCGATGTAGAGAATGCCACAAAGAGTGCACTGGATGCAGTAAATAAATCCTGGATGTAAAGTGAAGTGTTGCTTCACATGAAAGGCCTGTTTGGGGCCCCTGATCGTGGTGAGGGAGGAGGTGCTGGCGCAAGTGTTGCACCTCCCGCGGATACAAGGGAAGATGTCGGGGATGCGATGGGTGGGAGGAATGAGTGCACAAGGGAATTGCAGAGGGAACGGTCCCTGGGGAAGGCCAAAAGTGAAGGAGAGAGAAAAATGTGTCGTGGTGGGATCCTGTAGTAAATGATGGAAATTCCAGTGGATGATGTGTTGGTTTCAGAGGCTGGTGTGGTGGTAGGAGAAGATGAGGGAGATTCTATGTTTGTTGCATCTGGGGGCAGAGGGGGCCAGGGCATATGAGCGGGAATGGAAGAGATGCAGGTGAGGGCTGAGTTGATAGTGGTGGAGGGGAATCTACATTTTTCTCATTCTTTGATGAAGGGCTTAAGCCCGAAACTTCAGTTAAGTAGCTTTACCTTTGCTACATAAAGGATACTGTTTGACCTGTTGAGCTTCCCCAGCATTTTGTGTTTTTACTTCAACCATGGTGCCTCCAGAATTTTGTGATTTCATTTATCTTAAGATTCTGGAATAGCCAACCATGAAGTGTCTTGTCAATTGCTTTAGTAAAGTCCATGCAGACATCATCCACTGTTCTACTCTCATCAATCATCTTAAAAAACTTAAAATAACTTTAAAAAAAACTCAAAGCTTTTAAGATAGAATCTCCTCTGCACAATGCTATTTTGTTTTGTTTTTCCCCAAGTTTATGCTTTTCCAGATATCAGTAAATCCTATCCCTAATACTCTTCAGTAATTTCCTTAACACTAATGCCAGGCTTATTGACTTGTAATTTCCAGCTTTGTTCCTGTTGTCTGGACAACATTGGCTCTGAGCCCTCACTGTGGCTAAAGAGGTTGCAAAGATTTCTAGCAAGGCTCAAGCAATCTTCTTGCTTGCCTTTCACAATAAGCTGAGATAGTTCCCATCAAGCCCTGAAAATATCCACCTTAATGCTCTTCAAGAAATTCAGCATCTCTTTTCTCTCCACATGGCCTGTCAGCATACCCCTCATTGATATTAGAATCCTCCACGTTCTTCTCCTTGGTAAATGCTGATATGAAGTATTCACTTAGTATTTCACTCACTTCTGGCTCCATGCAAAAAATTCCCTCCTTTGTACTGTACTTGAGTGGATCCACCCTCCCTCATGTTTGTAATGTCTTGGGATTTAATCCAAAATCTTTAATCATACCAAAAAAAGACATTCACAGCTATTAAAAAAAGGGGCATATTCACATACCTCACCTTGACAGATATGTCAGTTTAATCTTGCTGGTGGAGAAGCTTAGAAACAATAATCGGGCAAAGAAAAACATTGAAGCAGTCACTTGGTGAGGTTTCACTTGATGATGGAAAGTGAACACATTTCTTCGAGATGAATCATGTGTGATTAATCTTTTCGCAGTAATTGATGAAAAAAACTGCTGCAGATAGATGCATAGATTTTTAAATTTGATGAAGACAAAAACAGAGGATTGGTTAGAAGAACTGAGACCAGTTGGATGTCAAGGATGGCCGGCCCAAAAATTGGTTTAAAGGCAGAAAACTAAGTAGTGGTTTCGAGACCCAAGGATAGTACCCAGTGGAGCTTTCCCAGCGTTTATTGCTGGGACAACTTTTTTGATGTTTATTAGTAACTTCACCATGGATGTGCAGGTTAAAATTCCCAAATTTGCAGCGACAGCTGCTTGATTCATTGAATTGCTGACTTTAGCTGCATATAATTGATGGCATGAGATCTAAAACAATTTGAGGGAGCTGATGGGGAAAATGAATTTTCATGGCAGATGGCAGGGGCTGGGGGGATGGGTGTGGGGAGGAGAAAGGAGAGAGGAGAAAAGATGAGCAGTCTTTCTCAGCAAAAAACTTGGAAACATTTATTTGGAACTGTACAGCCATCAGATAAAGCTGCACTGCACCTGTAAATTTGCTCACCACCATACTAGCACGCCACAAATCATGGAAAGAATGCTGGAAGAACATGTGCAATGAAAATGTTTCCAGCTAATTTGTTTATGTAATATGGCTAAAGCTTTGAACAGTCACAAAGATTTAGCTCTTTGGCAGCATGGGAAGTAATCGAATGGTTAAATGATTCTGGTTAGCTCTTCAGGAGAGAGTACATTTTAATCACTTTATTTGGATTAGTGGAACTTTTAGAAACTAATTTTTAATATTTGGCCAATTCTCTTTCAGCCCATTTGCTTATGTGGATCCGTTACATTGTAATATGGCCTATTTGTATCTTGAACTGCTGAAAGATTCTCTCATTGAGTATTCATATTCAGCAGAGCTTGCTGGCTTGAGTTATGACCTCCAAAATACAATCTATGGAATGTATGTAAGTATCTAAATTCAGAGGAACAAAGCCGTATTTCTAGCGTCCTCCACTTTTTTTCTTTTGTGTGCACTCTTTTGTCTTCAACCTCATCTCCCCACAATTGACAAAGTACTCCCATCATGTGGAACATTGTTAGCCATGGGGCTGCATATACATACTCTTCAATCTTACACATAAGCTTTAGCTTTTGCATTGTCGTTGTTGAATATTGGCCTGCGATTATTGTCACGGTTATCTTTTTGTTTTTTTCCTGTTAGTCCTTGCATTTATGCTGACCCCCTTCATTACAACCTGACGTACCTCTATATCAGGTTATTGAGGGATGATTTAAAAGAGTATACATATGCAGCACGCCTCACAGGCTTGGTGTATACGCTAGTTCCAGCAATGAATTCAGTCCTTGTAAGTAGAACAGGAAGGGGTTCTTGCCTGAAGTTAACCAAGCTTGCAGTTTGTTGGTGAGATTTTAATTGCATGTTTAAACTGAATTGCCATGCATGAAAGTTGGATTTGTCGTTGAGAAAGTGAAATTCATTAATGCATTTCATGCCACATAAAGTGTATTTTATTAATTGAACTCTATTTGCATGGAATTTTGTCTTTGGTAAATTTTGACATTACAGTTTACTTTTGTATTTTGCGTTGATGGTGGAGGGGTAGCAGCTGTTCCTGAACCTAGTGGTGCAAAACTTGTGGCACTTGTACCTCTTTCCTGATGGTAGCAGTGAGAACAGAAAGTGTACTGGGTAGTGTGGATCCTTATTGATTGCTGCTACTCTCTGACAGCAGTGCTCCCTGTAGATGTTCTCGATGGTGAGGAGGTTTTGCCTGTGATGTCCTGAGCTGTGTCCACTATCTTTTCTAGGGCTTTCCACTTGGGTATTGGTGTCCCCATATCAAACAGTGATGCAGCAAGTCAGCACTCCGCCACACATCTGTAGAAATTTGCCAGGGTTTCCCATGTCATACCAAAACTCCACAAATTCTTAAAGTCAAAGCACTGGCATGCTTTCTTCTTGATGCCATTTGTGTGTTGGGTCCAACAAAGATCCTCTCAGACAGTGAGTCCCAAGAACTTGAATTTGGTCACCCTCTCCACCTCTGATCCCAATGACCACTGGATCATACTCCTTTGGTTTTCTCTTCCTGAAGACAACAATCAGCTCCTTGGTTTGGTGACATTGAGTGCGAGGTTGTTGTTGGTGCACCATTCAGCCAAGTTTTCAATCTCCCTCCTGTTTGCTGACTCATTGCTCTTTTGATACAGCCCCAGTACCGTGGGCTGTATAAAATCATAAACCGTAAAATCAGCAGATTTGTAGATGGTGTTGATGTAGAGCCACACAGTAGAAGTTGTATAGTCAGTAGAGCAAGGAGCAAAGAATGCAACCCTGCGGTGCTTCGGTGTTGATAAAGTTTGTGAAGGAGATGTTCTTACCAATCCTCACTGATTGTGGTCTGGAGGTGAGGAAATCCAGGATTCAATTACACAGTGGGGTATTGAGACCCAGGCCTTAGAGTTTGCTGATCAGTTTTGAGGGGATAATAGTATTGATAAAGAGCCATAGACCCGTTGATACAGTAGGCAAATTGGAGCGGATCTATGTCACCGCTCAGACAGGAGCTGATATGCTCCAACACTAGCCTTTCAAAACACTTCATCGCTGTTGATGTGAGTGCCACTGTTGATAGTCATTTAGACTGTTTGCCATACTCTTTGACATCGGGACAATTGATGTTTTCCATGCTCTTTCATTCAGTATTTTAAACAATTTTTCATATATCCTCCATACCCATTTGTCAAAAACAATGCCATAACATTAATGTGGCTGCACCAGTTTCTGGTTGTTAGTGACCCAAAGGCTTTTGCTTACAGTGGAACCAAGGATTATAATCTCTTTGATGTCAAGAGGATGTAATTATTTTGTTGTCAGTGGTCATTTTAAAGTACTTGTCAGCCCAAGTTTGAGCATTATAGAGATCTTGTTATGTGGATTGAAACATGGTTCCTTTTTCAATCCTAATGATGCTACTTTGATAAAGAAGCCAAAAATGGATAAGCCTTTGACACTACCCTGAAGAACTATTGCATAGGTATTGATTTCAGCTGGCGTAGTGTTTTTCCTCTTCACTCCTGTTGACTTCCATGCAGGGAATTGGTGAATTTTCGGTTTAATGGCACTTCTAGCTATTCTCTTGATTTAGAGTAGCTTGATTATGTGATTTGGCCAGTTTAAAAGTGCTCCATTTTGTGTGGAGGGTATACCAGGACATTTTGATGTGTTGCAGGGCAGATGCCATTGTTACAATTGAGCTTGTGGCATGGCTATATTTCTGCTGCATTAGTCTTCAGCACTACAGCTGGAATGCCCTGTCACATTAGCTGTATCTAGTTCTGTTAGAATTTTCCTCTTTTCAAGAAGAATTAATCAAATTGGTTTAAGGTCAGAGTTTATGATGGTGGAAATTATACGGCGAAGCTGAGATTGATTCTCCATTCAATAATTCTGGCTGAAAGTCTTCAAGGTTGGTTTGGCAGTTAAGGATGACAATGGAGCCTACTATCTAGCTACTTGCATGCTATCTACCACCCTCCCACCCATTCCCTACCCTTCCTAGCTGCCTGTCACCTACATCTTCCTTCAGTCCTCCACCCCCATTCTTCCTCCTGTCAGAATGCCCTTTCTCAGCCCTTTGCCCCTTTCACCTATCACTTCTCAGCTCCTTTCTTCTCCCTCCTCCTATATTCACATATCACCTCCCAGCCTGTGTTACTCACCCCACACCCCCAATCCTTTTATTCAGGTGTCTGCCCAGCTCTTGCTATTTCTGATGAACAGTTTTCAGCCTGAAATGTCGACTGTCTATTGCCATCCACGGATGCTGCCTGATCTACTGAATACCTCCAGAACTTTGTGTGTTGCTCTTGGAACCTACTGTTCGATTGAGCTGCTTAATTGTCTGTCAACATTGTGACTGTTGAAAAGCAGTTTCTAAATGATCATTTGTTGGATTGTTTAGCTCTCTCTGATTTATTCTGCTTCTGATATTTAGTACACTTGTATGTCTCTTATGGTGAGACTATTTCTTGCCACTTTACAGTCAAATCTGAACATTGGCCAGGTTAATTTGTATACATGAGTGAACTATGAATGAATATATGAGGAAGTAAAGATAGAATGGACATTTGCTTTATTAGTTAATGTCTTAATTTATGACTTTTAGTTAGGACAAAAGAAATCCATGAAGCAGATTATAATAGTTAGATTTAAGGCATTGTTTTGAGGGACTTATAAATTGATGTATTGGCACTTGGGTGATTCCAAGAACAATTCTTGTGGGTCTGCTCCAGTGCAGATGTAGCCAAGGATTCTGATGGAGGAGCCTGGTACATTGGCTAATAGCTCAATTTTGTGAGTGCATTGATGTTAGCTGGTCTTCGAGGAATCTGGCATAGTACCCCAATTTAAGCCTATCTGTTGACCATACAGTTTCTGTCTGTTGCTTTTGATTGCACTGTCCTAATCAGAATACTCAAGATGTGGGGTTTAACAGAAATTAAACTGTGTCAATATCGAATGATTCCACCGTCATCATAACTGGCACCTATGCAGTAACTGGAATTTTATCTTGTATAAGTGGAAGAAATTAAAAATGTGTGGTGTGAGTTGTTAAATAGCTGAGGGTTTGGGGGTTGGTAACATTTGCAAAGTGGCTCATTTAAAAAGTGTTTGTGAATGTGTAGTTTTAATGTTGACTTTTTATCTTGACGTGGATACAGTTTGCTTTTTTTCTGGATACTTTGTAATTTAGCAAACCATTGTTTGGAAACTCATCTTGTGCAGTTCTCGTGTGGTCTTGTAGGAGTCGATAAAGTTGCTTACAGTTGTGGTTCTTGAGCTTTTCCCCCACCTGCAGACCACTTTAACTATTCCTGTATTACTGTGGACCACCTAATAAACACATGGAGCACCAGTGAAGTGGGGAGGGGATGTTGGGTATCTTGATCCCTTCCAAGATTACCAGAAGTTTTGTTTTATATTGGTGGGAATGTCTTTTGAGAATTTTTCTGGGGTTTTTGTGTGGTCAAATTTCCAACCTTGTTTTACATATTATATCAGTAATATTTGTCTAACTGTGTTGCCAGGGACCACCTAAAACAAATCCATGGAGTACGGGTTGAGAAATACTGAGTTAGGGTATTTTCATTTGGCTTTTGAAACACTGACAAATTGTCTGTAAGAAGAAAGTACAACAGAGTTGTTATTTCATGGGTAGGTTGGAGCATAAAAGGAGTATTGGGAATTTATTAGCTTTGGTAGGTTGCAAACTACACGACAACACAATTTTTGAAGGTTTTTTTTAGATAAGATAATTTAAATAGCAATGTGGTGCAGCCAATAGAGCTGCTGCAATGTTAGGTTCTATCCTGATATTTGGAGTCGTCTGTGTAGAGTTGGCATGTTTTATCTGTAACTTTGTGGGGTTTCTCCAGAACCCTTTTACACTTGAATGATGTGGGGGCTTGTAGATTAATTGTCCATTGTAAATTACTCCTCGTTTATAGGTGAGTAATTGAATATAGAAAGAGGCAATTAGAATGAGGAAGAATAAAATATTTTGAGTGTAAAAAGGATTGGCACAGATTCATTGGGTGAGAGGGCCCTTTTCTATGCTGCGCAATTGTATTTTGGAAAATAAATCTTTTCCTCTCCTTCCTTTGGTCATGAAGCTTTATGTTTGGACAAAGTATTTCAAATCAAAATGATTATAGATGCATTTTAAACCATAATTTATGATGTTTGTTCAAAATTTTCTGTAATTATAATAAATGTGCAAATAACTGGAAAGTCTGCTGAATGTACACTAAATTTAGCATGGCTGAAGTTCAAAAGACTTAGAAATGTTTCTGTTTGAGATTTTTCATGCAAGAAATAACAAGACTGTGCTTGCCAACAGCTGTCTGTGAAAGGTTATAATGACAAGCAGCACATCATTCTGAAGAAGATAATAGAGAAGATGGCCACCTTTGACATTGACGAGAAACGATTTGAAATAATCAAGGAAGCTGTAAGTAGGGATTCGTCAAATAATCCTGTCAGGATTATGTACAAATCTAAAGATTCCTCAATTTTGCAATGTTTATTTTGAAAAATAAGTATAAAACTCCAACTGGCATCAAAAACAAATGCAAGAGATTTTCAGGTGTTTGTAAATTTGAGATGAGGTAGAACAGCCAAGGGGAAGGATTTACACTAAAGATTTATTTGAAGTTCTTGGTATTGCATTCTTTTAGGGTGAATTCAAAGAATAATAGAAGAGGCTGTAAAATGAAAATTGTGTTCATCCCAAATTTCAGTTTGAACTTTCAGAAGAGCGAATTACGCAGAAACTGAATCCGAGATGCTCAATGCTGATAGATGATAAATAGCTGGAGTTATTGTATAAAAAATGTAGACTTAATTGTAGACTTTTGAAAGCATTTGAGAGAAATTAGTAAAGGAGTGGAATTTATTACTTAATGAAAGTAAAGGCACTAGATTCTGAAAATTCTATCTTCACTAACTCTAAATTTATAAATTGTAGAAAGAAACTATATTCTAAAACAATTAGGTATATCATGACGTATTCATATTGGATATCTTCTGTTCCTCTGTTCTCTTGCTTCAATCAAGATTAGAAAATGCTGACATTCAAGGCTGAGGATAGAGTTGCTCGTTCAGTGCCTGACGTTTCAATTGAATTCTGACCTTGGGTGCTGCTGTCTGTGTGAAATTTGTATGTTTTTCATGTGACAGGGTTGGTTTCCTCTGGGTGCTGCAGTTTCCTTCAACATTGTAGTATGGGCGTATTTTTAAAAGAATGGGATTAATGTAGGATAGATGTAAATGAGTGGCTGATGGTCAGATTGGATGGGAAGAAGGGCTTGTTAACATTTTTTTTTACGACTAAGAGCTGGATATCTCTTGCTTTGGTAGGATCTTTAAAATAGATGGTAGCTATAAGTTATGAGAATTTGCCCTTTGCAATTAACTGTTTCTGCCTTGTGAGGATCTGTAGTTTCTGGATGAGATTGGTCAATAAAGCAGACAACACTGAAATTAAAGTGGAAAAGGTTGAAAATACCTGACAGCTTGGTGGTTTATGGAGTGAAATCAAAGTTTTTGGTTTTGGATCTTTTGCATTTAGTTATCAATAAATAGCTTTATTGAACCACAAATACTGAATATTTTCAGCATCTTTTTTTTTTCTCTTAAATTTCTAGTTTCTAGCATCGACATCATTTGTTTTATGTCTCTTTCCAGACAGAGCTGGATTCAAAGCCAGGTCGCTGGCATTGTAATAGTGTTGTACTAGTGTTGACTATGCCACCAAATTAAATATTCTTTAAATCATAGTTTTGTAGCATGGAATCAGGCTCTTTGGCCCAACGTGTCCATGCTAAGTTATCTACCCAAGCTATTTCCACTTGCCTGTGCTTGGACCATTTCCCTCCAAATCGTTCTTATCCTTTTACTTGTCTCAATATCCCTGCTTCTATCACTTCCTCTGGCAGTTCCTTCCGTATATCCGCAGTCTTTTGTGTGTGGGGGAGAAAGCTGTCCCTCAGGACCCTTTTCAATCTTCTTTCACCTTGAATGTATGCCCCAATGTTCTCAATTTCTAAATTCTCATACCCTGGGATAAAGACTGTAACAGTGACCTTATCTATGTCTTCATGATTTTATAAACCTCCCTTAGGTTCCCCATCTCTCAGCCTCCTATGCTTCAAGGAAAAGTGTAGCCTATCCTGCCCCTCCAATATCTTGAGAGTTGCAGGCCAAGTAACATCTTGTGAATCTTTTTTACACTCTTTCCAACTTAATGACCTCTTTCCCATAGGTGAAGAGCAGAACTGTGCACAATACTCCAAGTGTGGTCTTGCCAACCATCTTTACTGTTGTTACATGATGTCCCAGCTCATGTAATCAATGTCCTGACTGATGAAGGCAAGCATGTCTACCTTTGTTGTCACAGTCATGCAACTGTGTACCTGTACCCTGAAGTCTGTCTGTTTTGAAACACTCACCAAAGTCTGTCCCACCATTTACTGTGTAATGTTTTGAAATGAATGTGGGGGAAAAAAAATCATAGTGTAAACAGAAGAGATATGAAGAGAATGCAGGCTTTTAAAGATCTTGACAAATTGCACCCCTGTTTTCAGAATATTCAATTACTTTACTTGCAACCCAGTTGGATATTTTTGGTTTCATTTGCAAGTAATATAAAAGTCTAAGTATAGTTCTATGAATTTTATTAAAAGTAAGTGATATGGGCTCATTATTGCTCATGACACAAGCATAATGCTGAACCCAGAAACAGTCTTTTGAAAAATAATGATGGGAAAATATGACTTGGTTCTCACCCCAATATTAAAATTTGAAGATTAATAAGTTACAGATCAATTAAACATGAGTCCGTTTGAATGAAATGAATGAGTGTAGAAAAGATTTACAAGGCTGTAACTAGGATTGAAAATTAGCTACTACATCTATTATTCAAGAATGGGAGAGAGAAACAAAGCAAGTTCAGGCCTATCAAATTAACATCCCTTGGGTAAACTGCTCTTGGAACTTGTAATTTCAGATTCATTGTCAGAGTAGATACATGACATCACCTACGACCCTGAGATCCTTTTTCCTGCAGGCGCGGCAGAATTACCACTTATTGGTAGTGCAAAAAAAAACTGTACACAGTGTGTACATGTAAACATAACAAATGTAAACAAACTGCAATACAGAGAGAATAAAATATAAAATCAAGAAGATGCACAAGTAAGAATCCTTAAATAAGTCTCTGATTCAGTTTGTTGTTGAGGAGTCTGATGGTGAGGGGTAGCAGCTGTTCCTGAACCTGGTGGTGCGAGTCTTGTGGCACCTAGACCTCTTTCCTGGGTGGTGAGGGTCTCTGATGACTGCTGCTGCTCTCCGATGGCAGAATTCTCTGCAGATGTATTTAGTAGTGGGGAGGGTTTTGCCTGTGATGTCCTGGGCTGTGTCCACTGCCTTTTGGATGGCTTTATACTCAGGGGTACTAGTGTCCCCACACCAGACTGTGATGCAGCTGGTCAGCATCTTTTCACCACACTTCTGTAGAAATTTTCTAGGGTTTCGGGTGTCATACCAAACCTCTGCAAACTCCTGAGGAAGTAGAGGTGCTGACATGCTTTTTTCTCCATGCCATTGGTGTGTTTGGTCCAGGAAAGATCCTCCAAGACTGTGACTCCCAAGAATTTAACTTTGCTCACCCTCTCCACCTCTGATTCCCCCATTGATCACTGGATTGTTAACTTCTGGCTTTCCTTTCTTGAAGTCAGAAATCAGTTCCTTAGTATTGGTGACCTTGAGTACAAGGTTGTTGTTAGTGCACCATTCAGCCAAGTTTTCAGTCTCCCTCCTGTCTGCTGACTCATCACCTCCCTTCTTTCAACCCGTGGTGTCATTGGCAAATATGTAGATGGTGTTACAGTTGTACTGAGCCACACAATCATAGGTGTGAAGTGAGTAGAGCAGAGGGCTAAGAATACAGCCTGTGGTCCTCTGGTACTGATGAAGATTGTGGAAGATATATTCTTAACAATCTTCACTAATTGTGGCCCCAAGGTGAGGAAATCCATGATCAAATTGCACAGTGGGGTGTTAACTCCCAGGTCTTGAAGTTTGCTGATTTTTTTTTTAGGGAATGATGGTGTTAAATGCTGAACTGTAGTCAATAAAGAGCATCCTGATGTATATGCATATTTGCTGTCCAGGTGTTCCAGGGCTTTATGTCGAGGCAGTGAGGTGGCGTAATTGAGATGATACATGAGAGTTTTGTTAAAGTAGAAATAATGTCTACTTAATTGAGGTACTTAAGAGTTTGTTAAAAGTAAGATGAACAACTCCTTTAAGTACTTTTGAGATGATTTTCTAGAGAGAATGCAATAGGCTTAGCTGAGCCCCTTCGCTCTGCCGCAGCTTCGCTGTGCTCCTTCGCTCTGCTCGCACCAGCGACAGGAACCTTTTATTTCAGTTCTTCCACCCACTTCCATACTCACATGTCTTTCCATGCCCTCATGTACTATCCCACCAAGACCAACTGTAAATTGGAGGAGCAAAACCTGATTTTCCTTTTGGGCACTCTCCAAGCCAGATGGCATTAACTTCTCTGGTTGCCGCTAACCTACTCTCCTTTCTCCCTCTCTTCCCTTCTTTCCCTCAGCTCTCCATTTCCTTCCCTCTCATTTCACCTCCCCCTGCTTGCTGCTGAGCCCTCCCTCCCTTCACCACTTCTTGCCTCCTGCCTTTGGGACCATGTTCCTCCCCCCACCCCTCCTGCCCTTACCTTTTTGTTCAGATCCTTGCGAACATTTTTCCATATCTTGATGGGATCAAGCCAGAAACATTGGTTATATATCTTTTTCTTTGCTATGTCAAGTACACTGTTTGACCTGTTGAGTTTCTCCAGCCCTTGTCTTTTTACTTACACAATAGGACTCTTCACTGATGATTAGCAAAAAAAATGAGAAAGCACAAAATTGGAGGTGGTCCTTATGATTCGTGTTGGAAATACAGTCTGGTTTCAAGGAATAGAGATGTAATCCTTGTTTGTCATAGCAGAATAAATAGAAGATAAATAGAAGAAACTGGAATATACAAAGATACAAGCTGATTTTTTTTGGGGAGGAGGGAGGTAGGAAGGAGAATATGGACTCAAGCAAGATGAACTGAATTTTTGGGTAATAAAAGATTTTTAGTAACCCAAGCACAAAGCATTAAAATCTAAAAACAATTCCAAAAAAATAAGGAAGAGGTTATTTTCATCATAAGGAAGGTGGAGCAATGTAGAGGACGCTCTGTTTCTTCTTTTATCAGGCCTTTTGATTTTCAGAACCACACGTTAATGTGGCCTTTGTTATTGAGCAGTGCAAATTTTCCATAACTGCAATATTTTTGATGCTCTATTTTGGAAGCTCTATTATATTTTCCTATTACAGTAACTGAATTTCATCCTCACTTCTGCAACTTTTAGTTCTATAAAATGAAAAAGGATGACTTAATTTTTGACTTGTCGAACACAACTCATTCTATGACCAACACTCATACTCAAAAATTTTAATCTCTCTGTTAAATAGAGTTAACTTGAATCTCTTTGTTGAGGTAGTAAACATCGCTCAGTTGATTGAGGATCAATGATTGTTCTCTGTTTTTCTTTATTTTAGTATATGCGGTCTCTGAATAATTTTAGAGCAGAACAGCCTCACCAGCATGCCATGTATTACCTCAGATTGCTCATGACTGAGGTGGCATGGACGAAAGATGAGCTCAAGGAAGCATTAGAAGGTAGGTGCTTTGTAGTGCAGAAATTAAGTTAGCCAGGAAACAAAAGATTATCCATCTTAATTAAGTTCACTTTTAAAATCTATGAAATATAATTCATGGGTAGCCATTTTAATCACTGGGGTCTCCCTTTTCTCTATTGATGACATTTACTGGGTGTGTTGCTTAAAGTGGGCTCAAAGAATCACAAATGACCCTTTATATCTAGCACACAGTATCTTCGACCCACTAGCATCAAGAAAGAGGTGAAGGAGCATCAAAATCAGGATTGCCAGGCTGGGAAAGAGCTTCGTACTGCAGGCTGTGAGATTGAACAGTATCCTGTAACAGAGCAAATCATCCCAAAATATTTATCTTTATTTTAAATTGTATCTTTATGTATTTTTGTGATTATTATGTATTGTGTATAATGTGCATGATCCAGAGAAATGCTGTTTCATCAGGTTGTATTTGTGCAGTCAGATGAAAATAAATGAATTTTTTTTGGATCTCATCAGGTCAAAATTAACTGCACCAATTGCAGGTACCCAGTATCTACATGCAAGCACTCTGGGTTTAAGTGTAGATCAAGATTCAATTTATTGTCATAGTAATAAAACAATGTCCTATTACATGAAATGCCTTTTTGCCTGCTGCAAGGCGGATAGATTTGCCACTGACAGAAATTGCCGAAGCGACTCTTACATTTCTGCCGTCAGACAAAGTCTGAGAAAGAGAAGCAAAAGAGATCCTCCTCAGAGTCACAGTGTCTGTAGATTTTCCTCCGCAGCCACCCAGAGTCCAGTCCAAACCATTGGTGAACTGATCTTCAGATCTGAACCTCTGACACGGTCATAGACTTTTCGGTGCCCTCAGCATCCCCTCACATCCCAATTCTGATACCTGGTGCTCCTCCAGCCAGTTTGAGCCCGTCTCCAGCAGACCACGGCCTAGATTGAGTCTCCCAACAGCAGTCTCCAGCAGAGCGCAGCTTCTGTGGGTGACTTGCCTCGAGTCGCCAGCAGCCTGCAACTTCCATGGGTTACTTGCCTCAAGTTGCCTGTAGCTTCTGTGGGTTTCTTGCCTCGAGTTGCCAGCAGCCTGCAGCATGCACTGGTCCCTCAGCCGCAGAGCCTCCTCACTGGTCCACCTCCGTGGCCACAGTCCATGGTTCATCTCCTTCTCAGATCTTCCCAACCAGTGGTGCCCTGCTCCAGTCCTCCACTTCCCCAGAGTCTGCAGCCCCTTGTGGCTGCTTCCAATTAATAGGCGCTGTCATCTTGGGCACAGAACCAGAGGGTCACGGGATCTCAAATAAAACCACTTGTCAGGTCCTTCAACAGGGCGTTCCAAGCTCATGTAGAGCCGACGGCAATTGACTGGGTGGCTGGACCCCGCAGGAGCATCCTTGCTCCCCATGGGTCCGCACCAGAGACAGTACTGCTGCTACAGTGGGTGTGGCAGCACCGCCATTTGAAACTTGGATAGCATTCTTTATGCATTGATATGATTTTTTTTTTTACCACCTCAATCCCCATGCCTTTTTTTTCACTCACCCACTATGGAGCATGAAAATGATGGTAAAACTTGACACTGTGGTCTACTACGAATTTTCAGTCAACCTGAATTTATTTGATTTTGGGTGGATGAGGTGGAAAAACCAGCCTTGGGATGCTAGATTCTTCAATAGTTTATTGGACAACTAACTCACTGTGGGGGGGGGGGGGGGAAATAAAGGGTTTGAAAAGCAGTACCACACAATGATTAAAAAAATCAAGGCTGTTGCCCAGGTGGGTAGTGAGAACAAAGGGACTCTGAGGTGTACTATATTTGGGAGCCCCTAGTGTGTTTTCAAATTGTGTATATGTCCAAAGGTAAAATACTAGAACATTTCTCCAGTACACCATGCCTCTGGTGAGGAGGCTTCTTTAAATTATGAATATATTGTGGAATTGTGTGTTTAGTGCAGCAAACATCCCAACCTTGTGACACAGGGAAAATTGTTGATGAAGTAGCTGAGAATATTTGATTAACTGATACAGTAAGGATCTCCTATCCTAGGCCTGCAGTCATTAACTTCTAACAGCCATGACCATTTCTACTTTTGCTACGAGGGATTCTTGACCCTTACCAAACTGGCAGAGTTGACTATTTCAGCATTTACAACAGATAATTTGTTGTTTTGGGTTCTGATAATGCAATTAAATTACTACGTCTCAAAATATGCCTGACCATTTGTTCTTTCAGGATCTCTAGTCCCTACCTGTAGCACATTATGTCGTTTTGCAGATATTCAAACATGAATGTAATTTGTGATTATAGTTTCCTGTGGGGGGGGTTCTAATAGAAAGGTAATTACTCATACTAAGGAGAGAAGCCATAATTACTGTATGCTGTGACTCCAGCAGCTTATACCATTTAATTTCTGATTAAAGGCATGATTTTTTTTTTCTTTCATTCTCCTTTGTTTTGGTACCTGAGTACTGATGCCCTCCCTATAGCATTATATATTTCTGTGAGAATCCATAAAATGCTCATCACCTTTTGCTGGTTATGTTTGCTGTTCTGTGATGCCTCTTTGGGATCTGTCTGGATAAGTTGTATGAATCCAAATCAATGTGAATGAAAGATAAATACATTTGTATATAAGGGGGGGGGGGGGGCGGAGTCCTATAATATTTTTCATGTTTCCATTTTCCTTGTTGATTGCTTAAGGCACTCTGATATGCTAGATCAGTTTTCTGCAGCAGTATGTATATGCTTTTAAGTTTAATTATCTTTTAATCTGTTCTAGATGTCACTCTCCTTCGTCTCAAGGCATTTGTACCTCAATTATTATCAAGACTGCATATTGAAGCTCTTCTCCATGGCAATCTAACAAAACCGGTTTGTCAATCAATTTTGTCAAGTGTACAGAAAGATGTAACAAGTTGTTGCTTAATTAAAGTAAAATTCCCATTGTCCGGTACCTACGGGAATTGTAGATACTGGAAAAGTGAATTTTGCTGTTGACTGAGACTCACTCCTACAACGCCTAACTAATACGCCTGCATTAAGAATACACTGTTTAAAAGACCAAAGTGCAAAATGTAATTAATTCGAAAAAAATAATCAGTATTGTAGTCTTTAATTAGGTAAAATTCACCTTTATCAACTAATTCCTGTAACTTACAAAATTTAAATTTGAACCCCCCCAGTCAATGACATCGTAGCAGTGTTGTGCTAACCGTGTCGCTGTACTGATTAGCGCCCCCCCCAAGTTAACAGATAAAGCCTTACTAATATACCTAATACTAATAAAGATATAGACTCCTACAAGGCAGGGATAGGGAGACACTTTGGGAGGGTTGCCCAACAGTGAGCTGCATCAACTGGCTCTTCATTCTTGTGTCCTCGTCAGGCCCTCAACACACCTTGCTCACACTGACAACCCAACTCACCTCCACACAAGTGTCTCGGTCGGGATCTCTGCATAACCTGACTCACCTCCTCGCAAGAGGTCAGGCCCTCGGCACGCCTTCCTTTAAATTCAAAACCCATTCACGAGCACTGTAACAGCTTTGTTATAACAGCAGTGCACTAACCATGCCACTGCATAATTAATGTGCCCTCCCCCAAGTTTACAGATATAGCCTTATTAATATACTTAACATACTAATAGAGACAAAGACTTTTACTAGGCAGGGATAGGGAGACACTTTGGGAAAGTTGCCCCAGCAGCGAACGGCACTTGTCAGCTCTTCATCCTAGGTGCCACCATTTTATTCAAACACAAAGTTACTGAAACTTTATTCAAACAGCTGCTGGGGATGGCCTATGAAATGGGCAGGGCATGACTGGGATGCTCCACTGGCTAAATATTTGCTCCTGAGAGGTTGTGTGTTGCTTCGGAGAGCATATACTATTGTAAACTTTTATTTAAAACTTTATTTGTTTTCTTTTTAAATACTGTATTAATTTCCACAAATTTTTGAGTTTCTGGTTGATTTAAAGCTGGATAATGGTGATTTTACACTTCTAAATAATGTGATTAAAATACTCTTTCTACTATTTTGAAAATTTAAAATCTTAGAAAGGAAGCCACATTTTACTGAATATTTAACAGTAAGTAAAAACCTGAAAAATGTACTTGAATATGCAGTTGAAGTTTTAATATAGCTGAAATAGTTTGTTATCCTACCTTGAGCTTAAAGATCTTTCTTTATCTGATCATTTCAATTCTTTGAATTCTTGCATACAAGACCACAGGAGATCAACTACTCATTTAAAAGAAGTTCATGTCTTGTGTAGCGACTACTCCAGTAGAGCTTTTAAATGAATTCACCAGACACAGTTTTAGTCAGCAAAGATTCTTTATTCAAATTTGCCTCCTCTTTTAAATCCTTCTGGCCTGGACACCCGGGACCGGAAGTGACATCACCCCATGCCTGCAACTCACCTGAAGGGTGTGTGTCTTAAAGACGATGGGAGCCCTGTGCCATCTTGGAGGTGAGTACCCAAATCCTCAGTGCGCCACGACCCAGCCCACAGCATCATGCGGCCCCCCCACCTGGCCAGGTGAGTGAGCAGTGACCAGGGCCACTGCGCGGCCACTCAGCCAGCCGCATAGGTGACGGTTCAGCCCAGTGAGCTATGGAGCTGCTCGGCCCATTACAGTTGTTTGTTTGTTTTTAGAGAACACGATATTGCACATTTACATTAATAATTAAAATAAATAAGATGCATGAAAGGTTTATTTTAACCTGTCATAGAGCAACTTTTGAATAAAAGTAAATTTTGATGTAGAAGTAGTTGAAGAGTAAGACTTAATTGAATCAGCCATCATTTTTTTTCTGTCCACTTCTTCACTGTTATATCTCTACTTAAATTTTAATTTTTAAAAATTTAGACATATCACACAGTAACAGGCCTTTCTGGCCCATGAGCCCATGCCACCCAATTACCCTCCAACTGCCGTACATTTTGAAGAGTGAGAGGAAACCAGAGCCCTTGGAGGAAGTCCACGCAGACACGGGGAGAACTCTTACAGACAGCGTCATATTCAAACTCGTGTGGCTGGTGCTATAACAGCATTCCGCTAACCGTACCGCACTAATGACCTTTGATCTTGTGTTCTACAAATATTACTTTGTTTTCTCTCCTTGTCATTGCATTAAATAAAATATGCTACTGGGGAGAAATTTGTTAACTACATTCTGTTCTTATTCATTCCCGTAATCTGTAATCCAATAAATGCTAGAGTCTACCCTAACCATTTTTTTAATCCACCTGCATTTTAAAGAAGTTGATAGTTTCAACCTCAACCAATTGTGCTGTTAATTATGCAATCTATATGATCTTATTAACTGTCTAGTGAGCCTAATAGATATGGCTGAGCTAAATTGTCAACTCATCTATTACAGTTTCTCCAGTTGATACAGTAGTTTTGCATTGATTAGTGATAATGACCATTACCTTCAATAAACTGTATACAATTTAAAATAGAGTTGCTCACTCGTCATTTTGTTTTAATATTTTACTGTGTTCTTCTAATTCTAGACTTCCTTGCGTATTATACAAATGGTTGAAGATACCCTGATTCAGCATGCTCGTACAAAGCCTCTTCTTCCCAGTCAACTTACCCGATACAGAGAAGTGCAACTTCCTGATCGTATGTTAAGTTTGCAATCTTTTCATATCTCTTGCTTGATCACATATTATCTTATGTTTGTTTAATTATGATACCTTTTTTTGGAATACTTTATTTTTGCTTTTCAAAGACTCGTATGAATCCAAATATACAATACATTTCTTCCAACAATAGTGTATATCATACAGATTTTAATTATGATACTTGAATTCAAAATTGCATTGATTGTAATGTCTTTAAATTTCTTGCAGTCAGACATCAGAATAAAGCATAATTAAAGGGCCCTTCATAGGGCTGAAGCTTTTAAATAATCTTGTGCTAGCCCACACCAGTAGAATAATTTCTAAGCCAATTTTCATATTGTTGGTCATCACGAAGGCTGTAATTAAAAAAAAAGTCCTGATTTTTATTGCTACTAGTGACTGATTTTTTTTTTAATTGCTACGAGGATAGAGGGTATCCAACCGAAAAGATGAGAATTCCTTTCCCCCACCTACCCCCACTCTCAGTTGCTGTTCAACCTACTTGAGTAGTTTGATTCTTGCTCCATATTACTGTGTCTGCAGTCACTTGGGTCTCTTTTTTTTTTAAAAAAAATGTTCTGCCTGAGTTACACGCACTCCATTTAGTAATAATATACCTGTTGTTTCTTCTTAATTTTGGAATTATCTCCAATATAGACCAAGCACTTTCTTTTCTGTTAAAACCAGTCTAAAGCAAAATAAAATATGGTGCCAACTGAGAGAAAAAGTAAACAATTATTTCTAACTGGGGAAGTAGACTTAGTTGTTATTGGGAATCCAACAGCTAAATTAAGTAATTGCATCACAATTCATGAGCAACTTAAGTCTTCGTGTTAAATGATACAGCAAAAAAAGTGGAAAAATCTTGGTGGTCACTGGTCAGAAAACCTATCAATAACATGAGCATCTACTTAATTTTAGGAGAATTTTTCGAATCGTTTCCTTTTTTTCATTTCCTGATTAATGTGTGTTTTTGCTACTGATAGCATTGAGAAAACATTTGATGAATATCATTTGAGAAATAAACTGGAAATCAAATTTTTAAGAATTCTTGAAAAATTAACACTGTTTAATATCTGTGTCCTATTGTTAATGATGTTACAAGGTTATAATTTTTTTAAATCAGAAAAGTTTGATAATGTGTAAATACCATAATCTTTGTTTTAAAAGAAAATTGATTAGAAGTGATGTATTGCTTTAGTATGTCACTGATTGGTGGTATTCCTTGAGAAAGATAACTGATGGGAGTTTGAATTGAACTTCAGGATTGTAATGAAGTAATTTCTTATCCTACTAGAATGTGTTTCTGCTGGTGAAATCCGTCACTGCTTTTGTCCTTTGCCCCATGTCTAGGAGGATGGTTTGTGTACCAGCAGAGAAATGAGGTGCACAACAACTGTGGGATTGAAATCTACTATCAGACAGACATGCAAAACACCCATGAAAATATGCTGTTGGAGCTTTTTTGCCAAATTATATCAGAACCATGTTTCAACACACTGCGAACCAAAGAACAGTTAGGTGGGTCAAATTACAGATCGCAAGATTGAACTGATGACTGGTTTGATGCGTGTGATATTTATGTAGTATGAACTTGCTTGATAGTTTATTTGAAAATTGTAAAACATTTTGGAAGCTAATATTTTTAGAGGGTGTAGATATATCAGGACAAAACAAATGTTGAGTACTTTTCTGCTGTGATTTGAACATTCATATTTCTAAAATTTCTTATTTTAGCTTGTCAACACTGTCAAGATTAGAATATAGCGATGATATTATTTGTTTAATTCACTCAAAGTTGCTTAAACTTTTTGTCTAAATCAATAATATTACTGATATGGATGTGATGTAAGAACCAAGCAAAAGCATATATTCTGAAAAAAGGTCAATCGTATATCTTGTTTTAATGATCAAATAATGAATTAGAAAATAAGTAAATAGCTGCAAGGTATCTGCAAACATGATTCTTAACCACAGTATTCAACACTAGACATGTTGAAAATATAGTTCCAACATAATTTCCTTAAGCACATAGTCAAGTAGTAGTAGGTAAGCAAAGCTGGGAGCATCAATGAGGAGTCCGGCAAATGAACTCTAACAAAAGTAGAACTGTCAACAGATGTGGTAAAGGTAGAAAACAGGCTTAAAGGAACTTAGTTTTCTTAAGTCAGAAATGCCTACTTTCTGAAGGAGAAGCTATAAAAGTTCTCCATCTACAGACAGTAAAATGCCTACTTTCTGAAGGAGAAGCTGTAAAAGTTCTCCATCTATAGACAGTAAAATGCCTACTTTCTGAAGGAGAAGCTGTAAAAGTTCTCCATCTATAGATAGTAAAATGCCTACTTTCTGAAGGAGAAGCTGTAAAAGTTCTCCATCTATAGACAGTAAAATGCCTACTTTCTGAAGGAGAAATTTTGCATTAGAGCTGGTGTGTAATTTTCCAAGATGTTTAGAACGGTTAGAACTGCCACCTTTTCTCCAAAAGAAAACAATAGACATGAAAGAAGGAAAGAGTGTAGGCTTAGCATTGGGTATACTCCCTTGGTTTCATTACATGCCCATAAAATTTAGAAAAGCTGTCATGCTATTTCAAAGAGGGCATGTCAGCCTTCAGTGAATCACTTTGAGATTCTTCCAAAATGAAATCAAATCTTTGATTCTTGTTGGGTGGAAGGATGAATGTTGAGGAAGAAGAGTCCCCCACAAATGTGGTTTCTAACTATTGAAAGAGCATTGCTGCAAGATCTTCCTGCCCTCTTTAGTACATCTTGCATACAATTCACTTTTTACACTGTAAACAATGTACAAACATGGACAGTATGTTGTTTTAACTTACAAGTCAACTTGCTTGACAGTTGTCACTGACGATCATCAAATTCCTTATTTAAATTATCAAAATCCTTGAAAACAAAATTTTGACGTGAAGCATGATTTCCCTTTTATCCATGTTGACTTTGCCTAATTACATTGGTTTTCTGAGAGCCTTAATAACATATTCCAGCACTTTACTTTGCAGCTGGTGCCCAGCTAACTGGCATGTTGGTCCCCTTATTTCACTTCTTTCTTTCCTTCAAATGACAACATTATATTTGCTATCTTCCAATCTGCTGGAACAGTAATCATGATTCTATGAAATTTTGGAAAGATGTCACTAATATATTCATTTCCCCTGTTAGAACCCAAAAATCTAATCTATCAGTCTAAGATATTTGACAGATTTTAATTATAATAATTGTGCTTTTTTTTATATAGATAGCATGTTCCTCAGTCAGCGAGTTATTGTTTCCCCCCCATTATTTCTGTTATTTGTTGTGACTTTGGCACTGAAAATTGTTTAAAAATATATATATTTACCATTTCTTTATTTTTCCATTTATAAGTTCCGTCTCCAAAAATATTGGAAAAGTATTTTTGAAAATTAAACTTGCTCACGAAATGCATGTAACTGATCAACTAATTACAAGCATTAAATAAAATTGAAATACAAGCCATTCACCTACACTTTATCAATCCAGAGATTCAATAGACAAATTAAAAGATAGCCTCAACATAGCTAACGGAACTAATATAAAGTCTATCTGACGCTCAACTCTGCACGAATGAACTTTGGTGTTAGAATGGGTGCATTGAAGAGCCAAATACACCTGCATCTGCTGTGCATTCTTGACTTCTACATGACAACATGCAGCCACAGAAATCAGGAACCCACTGAACTGTGCGTTGTTTTTAACTAGCAAGTCTTTACATGTCAATGTGATCTGGGTCATTGATTTTAGTAGCAATTTGACACCACTGATTGACTTGACATTACCAAAAGCAAGCGAAAGACATCCACCTCTCTGTGGTCTGAAATTGCGCAAGGTCAAAATAGGTAAGGACGTCCCTTCTTCCAGGCTGCAAAAATAAAAGTTCACAGATTGGTGACAACCTGATAGGAGCAAGTAAAAGAAGGTGCAGAGAGTACAGTAAAAAGTATGTTCTTGACATCAATTGAAAACACTCTAAACATGGCAAATGATTCTTTTCTGAAATCTGAACTGCCATTTGGCGTTTCACAATACATCCATGATGCGGATGAAGAAAAAGAGTTTTTATCAGTGTGTGAAATTTTTGGATGATAAAAAGCAATACAAATAAAAGTAGGAAATTCAGAAATAGAGAAAGAGAAACCAGGAAGCAATTTTGATAAGGAGAAATGGGAAATACTTTGTTAGATTGCATAAATGGTCAAAACTGGAAAATGAAGTCCAGTGTGGGAAAGAGATACCATCCACTTTTGATCCGAGAAATCCAGAGATTGGAGTATTTTCTTAATGTCACAAGATCAGGAGAAAAATTGTTATCCTGGAAGAGAAATCACAAAAAAACTACCTCAACCATACAAAAGGTTTAGATTGTATACAGTAGAGCATTTAAATTATTAGTTTGGTTCTTCTATTCAGATCTTTTGAACCCATTTTGAATAAATTTTATATTGATTTACAACACAATAGAAGCCAATTCTGGCCATTGAAGCCTATGCCATCCAATTAACCTACCAACCCCATACATTTTGGAGGGTGGGAGGAAACCAGAACACCCAGGGGAAAACCCATATAGGTCACAGGAAGAACGAACAAACTCCTTACAGCCCAGGATTTGATCCCGGGTAGCTGGTGCTGTTATAGCATTAAGATAACATAAAAAAGGAAATATTAATCTAGAGAAACTGCAATACAAATTTGTTAGAATGTTGCTAGGGTAAAAGCATTGCATTCTGAATATAAGTGGCGTAAACCTAATTTGCATTAATTTGAGTTTAGAAAACTGAGGAGTGGTTTTATATCTATCAAAGTGTTAATGGGGTTTTGATGGGGTAGTGAAACTATCTGCTGTGGACAATTTGGAAGTAGCAGCAGATTTCTTTTCACTGCAGTGAGTAGCAATCATCTGGAACACTGCTAAAAGGCTGTGTATACAAGAGCTATTGAAATTGTCATGACAGAGATTGAAGTGCATCTGTCAGATAAATGAATTGTATAAACTCATTTAAGGATATAGATCAAAGAGAATAACTGAGAACAGATATAGATCAGCCACTTTTGAGGGGTGGAATGGCCAACTTTTGTTACATTGTATTTCAGATCTCATTGTCCTTTGCAATCTGATCTAGCGTATTCCCTCTATAACACTTATTTCAATTTCTAAATGTATCTGCATGGGATAGTTCCAGTGTGAAATATATTGTTATTTCTATTGAATGTGCTAAATAATTTGCAGTTGTGCAACCTGAAATGTTCATATGTGCAAGCTTGGAAATGATGTAAACAGTAACTGATTGCCATTAGATCAAACTGAATTATTTTTAAAAATTATGTTGACTGGAATTAGTCTTTCTTTTGTGGCAGGTTACATTGTATTCAGTGGTCCACGACGAGCAAATGGTGTTCAGGGACTGCGTTTTATTATTCAATCAGAAAGACCTCCAAACTATCTGGAAAGTAGGGTTGAGGCTTTTCTAAAAACTATGGAAAAGCATATCGAAGAGATGACAGAAGAAGCCTTTCAGAAGCATGTCCAAGCTCTGGCAATAAGGCGACTTGACAAACCAAAGAAACTCTCGGCTGAATGCGCTAAACACTGGAGTGAAATCATTTCTCAACAATACAACTTTGACCGAGGTATTATAAAACAAATGTTGCTTACAACATTACCAGATTTCAAATCAAGCATCGCTTATCGAACTCAGAGCATAATAGAATACAAGATTGTGATTTGCACAAATAGAAACTGTAGTCTTTGTTTAAAATGGTCAACAATTGGAATTGGGTTGCAATATATATTTCCTGTCCCTTCCCTATGGACAACAGAAGGAAGATATCCTTTCACCTTGAGCCTCTGCTTGTACTTTCTAGCTGGCCGAGAGTAAATACGAATGCGGAATTGGCAGCACTACAGGTTTACTCTGATTTGGGGATTACGATGATCTCTGTGGGGAAGAGAGGAAGTATCAATATTGGGTGATGCAGAGAATTGTAGCCTTGTTGCGACACTTGGTGCAAATTGTAATAATCAGTACTTTCAAAATATAGTTGTTGCCTTTCCACAAGCTAAATCTTTTCAAGCTTGAGCCATGATTCCTTCAGCGGTCTTTTCAATGTTGGACTGCATGGAAATGAACACACTCACTGCAGCGTTTTGAGGTTCTTTTTCTTGGGTCTCTGGCTATATTCATGTCTCGAGCTGATTTATGCTACAATTTACAGGCACCCAGACTTCAAGATGTGTCAGTTAAATGTTAAATATTCACAATGCAATTTTCGCTGATTTTCAAATCATTGATTTCTACATTATCGCATCATCCTGCTCCAAACATAGAACACCTGGACTTGAAAGTTCATATTTTTTTTCTCTCCTTTACATGGTGCATGAATTTTTCTTTACTGTATAGAGTTAAGATGCACTATGCATATCTAATTGATATTTGATTCATTTATATAACTCCACTTGGACAACATATAATTAACCTAACTTGGATTGGAATGAGAATGTTTTCTGTTACCAGGAAAGCCATTTGCTATTAAATTATATGAAGAATGGATATTTGCATTATGATTCCAGATAATATTGAAGTAGCGCACCTGAAGATGCTGACTCAAGAGGACATAATACATTTCTGCAAGGTAAGATGTCGCCATATTAGAAAAAAAATGTTGTTAAGAATCATAAATTGTTATTTTTATCATGTTAAATGAAATGATTATCTTCTAAATTTTTGGATCAAGTTAGAAATCTATCATCATATTTTTGTAGATGGTATTGGCCTTCTACATCTTCTATAAAAATCCTTAATTATGCCTGGATAACAGTTGGATAGCATTATCTTTTCCAAAAAATAATCTCACCTCTAGTAAACCTGGTTTTAGATACTAATTTTCTTTCTCCTCTTCTTGCTTTTTCTTTCAATATGAACGTTTGAAAATATTTTATAATATGTTAGATATATAGTTTGTATTTGGCCCTAATCTTGGCAAATGTAGATGGGCAAAAGTTTCATCAGACATAACAGTGTGAATTGTAGATTCCTAGCCTCGCAACCCCACAGACCTGGTTCAGTCCTGACTCGGCAAAGTTTGCACCTTCTCAATGTGAGGGTCTTTCAGGTGCTCTGGGTTCTTCCTGCATCCCAAAGATATGCTGGTTAATTTTTGGCACTGTAAATTTCTCATAGTGTTTAGGTGAGTGATGAGAATGTGGGAAAATTAAAAGTTGAGATTGATGTATTCAATTAATTTTTTTTAATTGATCGAAGTGGACCAGGTGAGCCAAAAAGCTTGCTTTTGTATTTTATGATTCACCTTCATAAATAGGATAAATAAGTCTTGTAGAAATGTTTGTGGCTTATTAAGCTAAAAGCAAATTAGTGAAAATGCTGGAAATTTGAAATAACAGCAGAAGGAGCTGGAAATACTTGGCAGGTCAGACCCAGCATCTGTGGAAAAAGAATGAATGTTTTATTTGGATGGCCCTTTGTTCGAACCAGGAAAATTAATAGAAGTTGTTACAGATTGAGGGGTACATATGGAGAGAACAAAGAGGATATTTATGATAGAGCTGTTTGTTGATGGCATTTCAATGCAAATTGCTCACATTGGCACGTCAACTTTAAAAGAGAGTCAGAGCTTCCTAGCAATATTTTCACACTATAGGTTATATAGTGCGATCACTCCTCATCAAGGGATCCATAGTAGAGAGGGTCAAGAATTTTCACATTGTAGGTCCTCAACGAGCGATCAGTAGTCAAATGCCTGGGTGTCAACATCTCTGAGGATCTGTCCAAGATCCTCCACATTGATGCAATCACAAAGAAGGATTGCTAGCAGCTGTACTCTGTGAGGTGTTTGAGGAGATTCTGTATGTCACCGTAAACCTCTACAGGTATGCTGTGAAGAGCATTCTGGCTGGTTGCATCACTACCTGGTATGGAGACTCCAATTCTCAGGATAAGAATAAACTCCAGAGGGTCGTTAACTTGATCTGCGTCATCACAGGCCACTCCATTGAGGACATCTGCATAAGCGAGGTGTTAAAAAAAGCAGCCTCTATTCTCAAAGACCCCCACCACCCAGGCCACGCCTTCTTCACTCTGCTACCATCAGGGGAAAAAAGTACAGGAGCCTAAAGAAAAGCGCTCAACGGCACAAGGACAGCTTCTTCCCCGCTGCCCTCCGATTCCACTTTTTGTGCACTATTTTTTTTATATAGTAATGTTTTAAGAGTTTGCACTATGATGGCGCCACAAGACACGGAATGACATGATTTGTTCATGACATTTTGATATCCTGAGGTGTAAAGGCCTGAATTTGTTACAATTTCTTCCAGCTGATTATTTATGAAAAGTAAATGCATTTCAGATTTTCATTGCATTTAAGCAGGTTTTTATTGAAAACCATCCTCGAGCAATATCTCTCAACGAGAACCAATATCAATTCTTGCATGTAACAATACTTAGGGAGATTTTTCCAGTGGTAAAGACACTGCATAAAAGCTGGTCTTAATTTTTTAAAATTTTCAAACTTACTCAAAGCAGTCCCCCAGTGTTTCCAGAATACAATAATTCACTGAAAAACTCTAAAGGCATCAATGTCATTAAATTTCTGATTCTTCTTTCTGTGAATTTCCCATCTGTCAGACATCTAAGGTCCTACTTCATCCCCTCCACCTGACACCTGTGCTACAGCCATACTTTTCAAGTCCTCTTTCAAAATTGTTCTATCATTCCATTCCACTTCCAGCTCTCCTCCTCCAAACCCCACTTGTTCTTGTTCCTTTTATTCTCCCATCAATTTGCTGCTTGAAATCGTTTTTGAGTGGCCAAAATGATATGAAAGTATAGGCTGAAGATAAAATTGATGTACAAGCTGAAGATAGCATTGATTGTAATGTTGACCTTCAACGTCCACAAAAATATTCAAACCTGAAAATATTTCCAGCTTTGTAGCACTAACAGTTTGTAATAAAATGCTTAATAGATGTGTTGAATTGTACAAATCAATGATATGGTGATTATTTTATATCTTTGTGAAGTCAACTGTGGGAACATGTTATATTTAAAAACTTCACACTTTCCTATTAAGCCACAGTGTGTACCATATTGGTGTTTTCTGAAATAAACTCAGTCTTAATTTCCTAATTTTGCTTGGTTTGATTCAAAGACCTTCATAGTACAATAGGTGAACTATATGTAATGCTTCAAATGCTGAATGAGATTTGCCATTTTAATTCATCACTATATTAGCCACAACAACTAATATTTAGTGATTTCTACCTCCAAACACCCCCCTACCCCCCCCCCCCCCAGTAATTATTAATTTGGGAAATAACCTTTACAGCACATTTGATACCAAAATTAGACATAGTTGTCATGAGAGGTTATTTTTTGTACATAGTGCCAGATAGCAATATTTTGCAAAAATGTTATAATGGTTTCCAATTTATTCTTTGCAGGAAATAGTTTAATATGTATGCAGTATTCATATGCAAATGTAACAGATTGCACATTAAAGAAAGATGAAAATATAAATGAGACTAAAGCTGTTACCTAGCAACAGCAGGATCCTTGGCACAAATTCGGTCCTCGTGTACATGTTCACAACATGGAGCTCATTATCTCCAGTAGGATGATTGTCCTTGAATACAATTGTTTGCCTTGTGTCATCAGTGAATAGTATCAAATTGTTTAGGTCAATTTTCTTTTGAAAGCATTAAATTCCAAGGTATCTAGGAGAAATTACATACAGATTGAGTAATTGTAACTGTGAATCTAGGAACATATTCTTTGTTCTTTTACTTCATGTACCATATTTTCATTCCAAATAAAGCATTTTTCCTCCTGAATTTTCCCATTCATCTCCAACCTCAAGATAGCACAGCTGTTTAGAGAGCACTGCAGAAACCTATCTGCACAATGCTCTCCTTTGGGCATTGAGCGGGATTGTAGAAGAAATCCAAATGTTGGATTTCCCGTTTAGAAATTTGCAGCTTAACACTGTCACAGTTCACATGCACTCTTAATGATCTTTGCCAGATCTCATCACTGCAGTAGAGCAGCTGCCACAGCATCATTTCAGAATTTGCTGTTTGCCACTTCCACAGTAGTTTGCATTTTGAATCTTGGCTTTCGTAGAATCCCTGCGGTTAGTAATCATTGCCAACCTGATTGAAAAGCGAATGTATTTCCAAAATAATCCATAGGGCACAATAATAGAAATGTGTTTTTGAGGCAAATGAAATCCTTTTGCAATATTTTTATTAATTTCATTTGCAAATGTTACATAGGTTTTAAAAAAAACATGAATAGAACAATAATCAAACTTGTATAATAACTTGTATAAAGACAAACAAGCCATTGTATTGGACAGCTATTTAGTGTGAGTGGGAGGGACAGCATCATTCCATTTCATCAGTATGGCCCTTCTGGTAATCGGGGAAACAAAAGCTACTACATGGGATTGTGAAGAATTCAATATCAAATCTTTGCCTACATATTGCGAACAGTCAATAAAAAGAGAGTTAGGGCCAAATGACAAAACTTAGGTTACATTATAAATACATGCAAAAATAAAAATAAAAGAAACTTGTAATTCTAAAAATTCAACCCCTTACCTACAGAGGATGTTGGCAAATACATAGACCACTATCTGATAATGAAAAAAAAATAAACGGGGTAAAAAAAAATCAAAAATTAGTTAATCTTACAAATTTGGGAAATAATTAAGAAAAGAACCCCAGAAAGAAATAAAATTTACTTTCTTTACAGTAACAGAGCATCTAAAGTTTTTTTTCTAAAGACAAACAAGCCATTGTATTGGACAGCTATTTAGTGTGAGTGGGAGGGACAGCATCATTGCATTTCATCAGTATGGCCCTTCTGGTAATCGGGGAAACAAAAGCTACTACATGGGATTGTGAAGAATTCAATATCAAATCTTTGCCTACATATTGCGAACAGACAATAAAAAGAGAGTTAGGGCCAAATTAATAGTAAGAAGTAAAGATCGTGTACGAAATCTGCTTTCTCAATAATTGAGAAGAAAAGGACATAACCTAAACCATTTAGAAGATAAGTTAGGATAAAATTTACCCAATCAGGGTTTGGAATAGTGGGCACGATGTACTACTTTAAATAGAAATAAGGAATGTCTAGCAGAGAACATGAATGAATACATTGCTGAGTAGAATATCATGTAGACTCGTAAAATATTTGTTGGAAATCTTGTTCCCATAGTTTTTACATTCCATCTAGGGAATTATCCTTAGATAGCAAAAATAGTTAATACGGACAGACAACAGCAGTTTGTTGAAATCTATATTTCTTCCCTATAAAATTGAGACTTCCTCAGGATTTGGATTTTAAAGATAGAGTTCAAAAAATTCCTAACCTGTAAATAACGAAAAAAAAATGATGTCTGGGTATGTTAAATTTAGCAGATAGTTGTTCGAAAGAGGCAAGAGTGTGGTCGATTTAAAAAGGTTCAAGAAAGATTGGATACCTAAGTTAGACCATTGATTTTTTTTTAAAAGGCAATTGAAATCCTATTAATTATGATTTTGGAAAATTGCAATGGAGCAAAGCCAAAAAGCATAGAAATGGCACATGAAGGTGGTTTGCAAGAAGTAAATTCTTCAGGAAAGTTTCACAAAATAAAACACAACACTAAACAAAATGCTGCTGGTAATGTGAAATTAAAAAACAAATTCTGGAAATACCCAGTGGGTCAGTCAGCATCCATTGAAAAAGAAACTGATTTTTTCAGAATGATCATTTAGAAGCAGGGTAAATGAGAAATCGAGCAATTTTTGTGAGAACAAGTGCAGAAGAGGGAGTATAGGGAATATCTGTGATGCACGAACCACAGCAGTTGTCATTTCCTGCCTGGCATAAAAATACAGGGAAATATTACCCATTTATGGCAAACGAAAGAAGTTAAGGATATAATTAGATCAAAAAGAATTGTTAAAATATCAGGTTTGCAGATTAGACACTGTAATTTCTGCAAAGGACAAAGAAATTGATAAGGAGAGTATGAGACTAAACATAAAAGTGGACTATAAATACTTTCTCCCAAGATAAAGAAAAATTAGTCAAGTCAAATCTAGGTCCCCTGCAGACAGAAACAGGGAAATTTGTACAAAAAAAAAGGAAAGTGGGAGAGCTATACATTGGTTGTATCTTTGCTGAAAAATGCAAGAAACTTTCCAGAAATATTAGGGAACCAGGAATCTTATGAATTAAAGGAAATTAATGGCACTGAAAACCAAAAAATCCTGAAGGGTGATAATTTGCATTGCAGATTACTAAAGGCTGTTATTCTATCCAGTATTCCTGCAGATTGAAGACTAGTCAATATATTACAGAGATTAGATGAAGTTAACGTGGAGTCAATTTGTGTTTTATGGAAGGTAATAATTGGAAGAATAGATGAGAGAAGATTGGGGGAAATTATGCCCTAGATTTTGAGGATGCCTTTGAAGTCCCACATAAATGTTGATGTATAAACCAAAATGTGTGAGGTTTGAAAAATGGGTTAACAGGCAAGAAACAAAATAGGAATAATGTGTTTTTTTTTTCCCCCAGGATGGCAGGTAGGAACTGACAGATTAGTACAGAAAACCATACTTGATCCTCAGATATTGAGTAATTATGTAGATGAGAGATCAATGTGTGCTAATGCTGCTAAACTGGGTTGGATTGTGATTTATTATTATTTATACATTATTTTAAAAATGATGCTAATTGTAATGAGCTGTAGTATTGATCTCTAATAGTGTGCCTACTGAAGTGGTGGGGGAGGGGAAAGTTTTTAAAGAACAAGAGATGTTTGCTTGCAAGAATCCAGGAAACAAACATTTGGCAGAAATCTTATTAGAAAAGTGCATGTAAATTAAGACAAATAAATATGAAAACAGTTCAAAGCACAAAATCGAAGATTAATCTCAAGATTTACCTTCGTTTGCATTGTTCCCATTCATTAAAAAATAATTTGATGAAATTAAATATATTTCAGTGTAATTAGCTAATTATTCTTCATTTTCAGGAGCTCCTGGCGGTCGATGGTTTTCGAAGGCGCAAGATCTCCGTGCATGTTCTGTCCCGTGACATGGATTCTTGTGAGTAACTGCAACTCTTTCATTGTAAGATTTATAGAAATTGGATTCTATAAAAACATCATGAATGGAAGAGTTTTTGACATAATCATCTACATCCTTCAGAATTTATCATTATGTGTAGAAGTACCATCCAGTAATCAAATCCTTCCCTGTGATATCCTGCTGTTGCTTATTTTACCATGTTGAAGAAAGAATTTAAAGAAAGAAAATATCCCAATAAGGTTTAGGAGATCTGACAGCAACTTTGGAAAGAACTGATCCTAGTATTACAGGCCCACTGGCCCAGCTTATTCATGCCAAACATCCTGCTTTGTTCCCATTTGCCTGCAATAGGCCGATTACCCCCTTCAATCCCCGCAATAGGCTCATACCCCTTCAATACCCTCCCATCTGTCAAGTCTTTCTTAAATAAAGTTAATGTGTCTGCCTCTGCCACTATGTCTGGCAGATTATTCCATTTGTCCACCACACTTGGAGACAAGAACTTGTCTTGGATTCTCCTACACTGGGAAATAGATTGTTACCAATCATTATATCCATGGCTCCCATAATTTTGGAGATCCCAGTAAGATCTCTCAACCTCCTATATGCTAAGGAAAGCAGGTGTAGATTTTCCAGTCTCTCATGATAACTCAACATTCCTAATCCTGGCACCAACTTTAGAAACCTCTTCTGTATCCTTTCCAACTTTATAATCATTCTGTATCTTGGGGACCAAAACTCACGCCATACTCTGCCTGTCTTCACCTATGTCTTGAATAACTTCAACACGACATCCCAACACTTGAATTGAAGGTCCCAAATATTTTCTTCACTGCCCTGTCAATCTGTGCTGCCATCTCAAAAGAGCCATGTACAGTACCTGCACCCCTCGGTCCCTCTGCTTTGCAACACACTTTATGATACTTATTAATAGAATAAGTCCTACCCTGATATGATTTGCTCAAATGTAGCATGTTGTACTTCAAGTTGAACTGCTTCTGGCATTCCCTAGCCCAATTCTCTATCTGTTCTGGATCCCATTTCAAACCTGGGTAACTTTCTGTCAGCTGCAGCAAACTTACCTTACCACAGACTTCCTTGTCTAAATCATTTATGCTTAATACAAAAAGCTAGGTTCCTAGAATTGAACCCTGAGCCTCTCCACTGGTCATGGTCCTCAACTCTGGGGAAAACTGTCCTCTACAACCACTCTCTGTCGACAACCTGTCACCTAAGACAATATTTTATCCAGTTGGCTATCTGGCCTGCAATCCTGTGTGCCCTAACCTTCTGTACCAAAGTACTATGTTGGACCATGTCAAATGCTTTAGTAAAGTCCATATAAATAACATCAATTACCACAATCTCATCACCCTTTTTGTCACCTCTTTTAAAAAAAATTCAGTCCAGTTTGTGAGACACTATTTCCCACAAACAAATCCATATTGGCTCTCGTTAATTTTCCCCTGGCCATCCAAATGTTGATCTATCTTATCTCTCAGAATCCTCTCCAGCAGTTTCCCCACTGCTGATAGCACCATTCAAGATTCTTTTATTTATCATGCAATAAAGCAGGTCTAATATTACACAAAATTGATTTTAATGTACTGTAAGGCAGATAAAGATACGCCATTGGCAGAAATTGTCAGAGAAAGAGAAGCAAGAGAGTATCCCCAGAGACACCGGGTGTCCATGGATTCACCTTCCGCAGACTCCGCAGCCACACAACCTTCCAGTCCAAACCATTGGCAATCCGAGCTCCAGCTCCAAATGTCCGACGTGATCAGAAAGCCTTCCGCACTCTTGGCACCCTCTTGCATTCTGGTTCCAATACTTGGTACCCCTTCACCCAGTCTCGAGTCAGTCTCCAGCATTCCGCAGCCTGCATGGGTTCCTTGCCTTGAGTCACCAACAGCCGGCCACCTGTGTGTTGTTCAGTCACAGAGTCCCTGGTCCACTGCCGTGGTTACCGTCCTGTAGCATCATCTCCTTGCAGCTCCATATTTTCTGGTGCTCTGCACCAGTCCTGCTTCCCCAGAGTCTGCTGCCCCTCAAGGCTGCTGCCAAACACAGGTGCCACCATCTTGGACCTAGATCCCAACATCGCAGGATTTTAAAATAAACCACTGTCGAGCCCTTTAACAGGCAGTTTAATGCCTGTACAGAGCCGTCGCTCGTTGGACTTGGCAGTAGAACCCTATGGAGGAGCGCTGAAGCTCTGGCAGCGCTGCCTTTTTTTATCAGAGTTGTAGGTCTGTCGTTGCCTGGACACACGTAACAAAGTTCACCCCATCCAATCTCCTAATACTTTGGCTTTTCCGGTCGATGTTGGGGAAGTTAAAATCACCTATGATAACAGCTTTGCTTTTTTTTTATATAAACAGACATCAACAATCTCTCTACATGTTTGATCCTCTAGTTCATGGTGACTACAGTATTTAGTAGCCTATAAGAATGCACTTTTTTCCACCCGATAGTTGTTGATGAAAGCCACTCTAAAGATTACTGTTCTTTGACTAATATTGCAACTTCCACCTCTCCTCCTATTGTTCCTATCACACCTGTAACTACCATAACCTAGAGCCAGTCCTCCTCCTTCAACCACATATTTTGCTATGATTGCAATATTCCATTGCTCTTTACCTATGCCTTGAGCTCATCCACTTTCCCTGTCAGGTTTCTTGCGTTAAGATCAACGCAACAAAGTTTACCTGTCTTACCTCAACACCTTCTCCTCCATCTTGTTCTACCTCAACACACTTCCTTCATCTTAACCTTTTCACTTCCTGGATTCCAACCTCCTGGGTGAATTTTACAAATCTCCTTGCCAGGATATTTGGTCCCCATCTGGTCAGGTGCAAATCACCTCACTTGGAGAGTTAACATTTCAGGTCAAAGAAAGCAATACAAAAATGTCTGTCATTTGGGGAAAAAAAAATTCCATTGGCATAATGTATTCAATGCCACTTTATAACTCCTCTATCTGGCCTTTTAATGATAAAGACAGTTCAGAAAATGATCATATTTCGAAGAAGAAAATATAAAAAACTAAACGGCTATGACATGTGAATTTAGTTTAATTTCTTGTTTGTCCAGTGTTATCACAAGCAGTTAGTTCATGTACAAGTCTACTTTGTACAAGATGCGTCTTTTAATCTATTTTTTTAAATTTGTAACTCCCCTATCCTTACAAGCATATTCCTGTTAGTGAAGAAATCTGTGCAGTAGGTGATAGAAATGTATTGTCTAATTCAGTATCTCATCGTATTTTACTTTTAGTTTGATTAGATTGCAGCATTGTTCTTTTTGCCTGGAAATAATTTTTCTCTTAATTTCTATTATAATGATACAAATAAAAAAATGTCTATTCACAAGAGAGTTCATTCTGAAAGACACACCAGCTGCCTGGGTGTGAATAGAATCATTTGTCAGAATACTAAAAATGTTTTTTCAAGAGCCATATTGGCTTGAGACAAATGATGTACACAATACATCCTCGAAATGTTTGCATTTTCAATCTGCGTACCTACATCTGTTTTATTGCTGTAGTATTTTTAAAAATGTTATCAATGAATGTGTACTTTTTTTGTTTGCAAGTTATCGTTGGCATTTCAGTAATTGAATATGCCATCTATTTTTTTAATCCACTAACCTGTCCAACCTGCTGAAGTCGCTTTTCTTCCTCTAAATAGATATTACAAAGCTTCCAAATATTCCTTTGGTAAATAAAGCCCATTCTTAAACAATTCAGACGGGAATAACCACAAATACACCATTTCAATCTAAAAATGACTCAATTGAGCCTGCTTACTTGATCCTGAATGCAGAATGTATTGTTCATATGGCTATGTTTTATTTACTGATAGTTACACAAGTTCATTATTCATGAGCTTTGGCAAATCACAATAACCAAGTATTTTTCACCATTATTATTGATAAATATGAAAATGCTGAAACAAAAGTTTACCTGTAAGGTTCCAGGGAAGGTGGGACCTGTTCTGACGGGACGGTTTGCACCTGAACGGGAAGGGGACTAATATCCTTGCAGGTAGGTTTGTTAGTGTCGCTCCGGGGGTGGGGGGGGGGGTTTAAACTAGATTGGCAGGGGGATGGGAACCAGAGTGTTAGATAGTGAAGTGGAGGAGGATAAAGGTCATGCAAGGGCCACATGTAGAGACAGAAATGAAAGGTTTGTGCGTGATGGAAATGTTCTCAACTATTTATTTAAATGCAAGGAGTATTGTCAGAAAGGAAGACGAGCTTAGGGTGCAGATTGGCACGTGGGATTATGACATTAGTGGGACTTGGTTGCAGGAGGGGCAGGACCAGCAGCTCAATGTTCCAGGGTTCTGTTGTTTCAGACGTGATAGAGGGGGAGGAGTGGCATTGCTAGTCAGGAAAAATATCACAGCTGTGCTTAATCAGGACAGCCCAGAGGGCTCGTCAACAGAGGCCGAATGGGTGGAGATGAGGAACGGGAAAGGTGTGACCACACTGATAGGGTTGTTTTTTTGACTCCCCAATAATTAGAGAAAATTGGAGGAGCAAATATGTAGAGAGATAGCAGACCGATGTAGGACACAGAAAGTTATGATAGTAGGAGATTTTAACTTTGCACACATTGACTGGGAATCCCATACTGTAAAAGGACTGGATGGCTTGGAGTTTGTCAAATGTGTTCAGGAAAGCTTTCTAAATCAATATATAGAGGTACCAACAAGAGAGGATGCAATACTTGATCATCTCCTACTAGGGAACCAGACAAGTCAGGTGACAGAAGTATGTGTAAGTGAACATTTTGGGTCCAATGACCATAATGTCATTAGTTTCAAGCTAATTATGGATAAGGATAGGTCTGGTCAAGTTGAGATTCTAAATTGGAGAAAGGCCAATTTTGTGGAAATGAGAAAGGATCTTGGAAGAGTGGATAAGTTGTTTTCTGGCAAGGATGTTTGGTAAGTTGAAGGTCTTCAAAGGTGAAATTTTGAGAGTGCAGAGTTTGCATGTTTCAATTAGGTTTTTTTAAAATATTTTTTTTATTTTTAACACTGTGAACCATATCAACCAAAATACATACAAACATTTCCCTCTTAAATATACACAGTGGCATTTTCTCCCCTTTTTTTCCCCCTACCTTCCCTCCCCCCTTCTCACCCCCCTCCAAAACCAATAAACATTCAACATATACAATACAATAAAACCATTAAACAATGTCATCACACAATGAAAAATCAACAAGAAAAATGTGTCATCTACTTTTACACACTGGCTCAAGTCATTTTGTCTTCTGATCGTTTTAGGGGGGTGGAGGTCCAAGGCAAGCCTGTTATATGCCATGTACGGTTGCCAAATTTGTTCAAATAATGTGACTTTATTTTTAAAATTATATGTTATTTTTCCCAACAGAATACATTTATTCATTTCCATGTAACATTGCTGTACTCTCAGGCTCTCTTCCGATTTCCAAGTTGACATTATATTTTTTTTTGCTACTGCTAAGGCTCTCATAATCAATCTTTTTTGTGCTTCATCCAGTTTGAGGCCTAATTCCTTACTACTTATATTACTTCGAAGAAAGATCTCTGTATTTTTTGGTATGTTGCTTTTTGTGATTTTATTTAATACCTGATTTAGATCTTCCCAAAACTTTTTCACTTTCTCACATGCCCAAATTGCATGTAATGTTGTTCACATTTTCTTTTTACAGCGAAAACATCAATCTGATAATGTTGGATCCCATTTTTTTTTTTAACTTTTGGGGTGTGATATATAACCTGTGTAACCAATTATACTGTGTCATGCGTAACCTTGTGTTCATTATATTCTTCATAGTTCCAGAGCATAACTTTTCCCATGTTTCATTTTTTATCTTTATGTTTAAATCCTTTTCCCACTTCTGCTTGGGTTTATAGCTTATTTCATCATTTTCCTTCTCTTGCAGCTTGATGTACATGTTCATTATAAATCTTTTAATTATCATTGTGTCTGTAATCACATATTCAAAGCTGCTTCCTTCTGGTAATCTCAGTCTGTTTCCCAATTTATCCTTTAAGTAGGCTTTCAGTTGATGGTATGCAAATATTGTACCATGAATTATTCCATATTTATACTTAATTTGTTCAAATGTTAATAAATTGTTTCCCAAAAAAACAATTTTCTATTCTTTTAATTTCTCTTCTCTCCCTTCTCTAAAGGAAAGGTTATCTATTGTAAAAGGGATTCGCTGATTTGGCGTCAATAATAATTTTGGTATTCGGTCATTTGTTTTTTTCCTTTCTAAATGAATCTTCTTCCATATATTGAGTAAATGATGCAATACTGGTGAGCTTTTATATCATATCAGCTTTTCATCCCACTTATAAAGTATATGTTCCGGTACCATCTCCCCTATTTTATCTAGCTCTATCTTGGTCCAATCTGGTTTTTCCCTTGTCTGATAAAAATCTGATAAATACCTCAATTGTGCTGCTCTATAATAATGTTTAAAGTTTGGTAACTGCAAACCACCTTGTTTGTACCACTCTGTTAATTTATCTAAGGCTATCCTCAGTTTCCCCCCTTTCCTTAAAAATGTCCTTATTATTCTCTTTAGTTCATTAAAGAATTTCTTTGTTAAGGGAATTGGTAACGACTGAAATAAGTATTGTATCCTTGGGAAGACATTCATTTTAATGCAATTTACCCTCCCTATCAACATTAGCGGTAATTCTTTCCAATGTTCTAAGTCTTCCTGCAATTTCTTTATTAGTGGCTGATAATTTAATTTGTACAAGTGGCTTAAATTATTATCAAACCTAACACCTAGGTATCGGATTGCTTGTGTCTGCCATTTAAATGGTGATTCTTTTTTAAATTCTGTATAATCCGCATTACTCATTGGCATCACTTCACTTTTATTTGCGTTCTTGTACCCCGATATTTCTCCATACTCCTTCAATTTCTTTTGTAGTTCTTTTATTGATATTTCTCATTCTGTTAAGTATACTATGATGTTATCAACAGACTCGCCAAGGCAAATAGTGCCTTTGGAAGACTACACAAAAGAGTCTGCAAAAACAACCAACTGAAAAACCTCACAAAGATAAGCGTATACAGAGCCGTTGTCATACCCACACTCCTGTTCGGCTCCGAATCATGGGTCCTCTACCAGCATCACCTACAGCTCCTAGAACGCTTCCACCAGCGTTGTCTCCGCTCCATCCTCAACATCCATTGGAGCGCTTTCATCCCTAACGTCGAAGTACTCGAGATGGTAGAGGTCGACAGCATCGAGTCCACGCTGCTGAAGATCCAGCTGCGCTGGATGGGTCACATCTCCAGAATGGAGGACCATCGCCTTCCCAAGATCGTGTTATATGGTGAGCTCTCCACTGGCCACCATGACAGAGGTGCACCAAAGAAAAGGTACAAGGACTGCCTAAAGAAATCTCTTGGTGCCTGCCACATTGACCACCGCCAGTGGGCTGATATCGCCTCAAACCGTGCATCTTGGCGCCTCACAATTTGGCGGGCAGCAACCTCCTTTGAAGAAGACCGCAGAGCCCACCTCACTGACAAAAGGCAAAGGAGGAAAAACCCAACACCCAACCCCAACCAACCAATTTTCCCCTGCAGCCGCTGCAACCGTGTCTGCCTGTCCCGCATCGGACTTGTCAGCTACAAACGAGCCTGCAGCTGACGTGGACCTTTACCCCCTCCATAAATCTTCGTCCGCGAAGCCAAGCCAAAGAAGAAGAAGTATACTATGATGTTATCTGCAAATAAACTGATTTTATACTCTTTCTCCTTTATTTTTATCCCTTTTATTTTATCTTCTGTTCTTATCAGTTCTGCCAATGGTTCTATTGCTAAAGCGAACACTGAGGGAGATAATGGACATCCCTGCCTAGTTGACCTACTTAATTTAAATTGGTTCGATACATATCCATTTACTGTTACTGTTACCTTCACCAATAGTCCACTATATAATGCTTTAATCCATACATATCCATTTACTGTTACCTTCACCAATAGTCCATTATATAATGCTTTAATCCAATTAATATATTTTTCTGGTAGATTGAACCTCTGTAATACTTTGAATAAATAATTCCATTCTACCCTGTCAAAGGCTTTTTCTGCATCTAAAGCAACAGCCACTGTTGGCTTCTTATTTCCTTCAATTGCATGAATTCGATTAATACATTTACAGACATTATCTACTGTTGGTCTTTTCTTAATAAAAACAAGTTTGATCTTGTTTTACGATTTTTGGTACACAGTTGGCCAATCTGTTTGCTAATAATTTTGCTATTATCTTATAATCTAAATTAAGTAGAGATATTGGTCTATATGATGCTGGTGTTAGGGGTCCTTCCTTGTCTTTGGTATTACTGTAATTATTGCTGTCTTACATGAATCTGGCAAATTTTGTGTTTCTTCTGTCTGGTTCATTACTTCCAGGAGAGGAGGAATTAATAACTCTTTAAATGTTTTATAGAATTCTATTGGGAATCCATCCTCTCCAGGCGTTTTATTGTTTGGTAGCTTTTTTAATATATCCTGTACTTCCTCTATTTCAAATGGTTTTATCAGTTTGTTTTGTTCCTTGCAATTTCGGCAGTTCAATTTTAGCTAAAAACTCTTCTATTTTATCATCTTTCCCCTTGTTCTCAGTTTGGTATAATTGTTCATAAAATTCCTTAAAGTTCTCATTAATCTCCATTGGATTATATGTAATTTGTTTATCCTTTTTCCTTGATGCCAATACATTTTTGTGTGTTTTTTCTCCTAACTCGTAATACTTATGCTTTATTTTCATTATGTTCTTCTCCACTTTATATGTTTGTAATGTTTCGTACTTTATTTTTTGTCCGCCAATTCTCTTTTTGTTGTATCTTCCCTTGTTGCTAGTTCTTCTTCTGTACTTGCTATTTCCCTTTCCAGCTGTTCTATTTCCCGATTGTAGTCCTTTTTCATCTTAGTTACATAACTTATTATCTGCCCTCTGATGAAGGGTTTAATTGCATTCCATAATATAAATTTGTCTTTCACTGATTCTGTATTTATTTCAAAGTACATTTTAATTTGGTGTTCAATAAATTCTCTAAAATCCTGTCTTTTAAGTAGCATGGAGTTTAAACTCCATCTTTTTGTTCATGGTGGGATGTCCTCCAGTTCTATTGCTAATAACAGGGGTGAGTGATCTGATAACAATCTAGCTTTATATTCCGTTTTCCTAAGACTCCATTGGATATGGGCTGACAACAGGAACAGGTCAATCCTTGAATATGTTTTATGTCGACTCGAATAAATATGAGTATTCCTTCTCCTTTGGGTGTTGTCTCCTCCATATATCCAAAAGTTGCATTTCCTGCATTGATTTAACCATAAATTTTACTAGTTTGTTCTTTCTGCTAGTCTTTTGTTCAGTTATATCCATCTTTGAATCCAAATTAAGGTTAAAGTCCCCTCCTATCAATATATTCCCCTGCGTATCTACAATCTTCAAAAAAATATCTTCCATAAATTTTTGATCCTCTCCATTGGTGCATATATATTGACCAAATTCCAGAGCTCTGAATATATCTTGACATTTTATTATTACATATCTCCCTGCTGGATCTATTATTTCCTCCTCTATTTTGATTGGTACATTTTTGTTGATTAATATAGCTACACCTCTGGCTTTTGAGTTATATGATGCTGTCATTACGTGCCCTACCCAGTCTCTCCTTAATTTATTATGTTCCACTTCAGTTCGATGCGTTTCCTGCAGAAATGCTATGTCTATTTTTTTCTTTTTTCAGTAAATTTAATAGTCTCTTCCATTTAATTTGGTTCAATGAGGTTTAAAGGCAAAGTTGACAGGCTTGGGGAACCTTGATTTTCAAGGGATATCAGCAATCTGGTTAAGAGGAAGAGAGCGGTGTATAGGCAACAAGGAGCAAATGAGCTACTAGTGGAGTATAGAAAATGTCAGAAAGAAATCAGGAAGGCAAAAAGAAAACATGAGGTTGCTTTGGCAGATAGTGTGAAGGAAAACCTGAAGGGTTTCTACAAGTATGCTAAGAGTAAAAGGATAAATAGGGATAAAATTGGTCCCCAAGAAGATCAGGGTGGTCGTCTATGTGTGGAACCTCGTGAGATAGGGGCGATCTTAAACAGATTTTTTTTGCATCAGTATTTACTCAGGAAACTGGCATAGTGTACAAGGAAGGGAAACGAGCAGCGATGGAACATGTAGAAATTAAAGAGGAGGAGGTACTTGCTGCCATACAGCAAATAAAGGTAGATAAATCCCTGGACCTGACATGATATTCCCTCGGATCTTGAGGGAGATTAGAGTAGAAATTGCAGGGACCCTGGCAGAAATATTTAAAATGTGTAGCTATGGGTGTGGTGATGGAGGATTAGCCATGTTGTTCTGTTGTTTTAAAAAGGCTCCAAAAGTAAACCAGGAAATTACAAATGGGTGTGCCTGACATCAGAAGTAGGTAAATTATTGGAGGGTGTTCTGAGAGATCGGATGTACAAGTATTTGGACAGCCAAGGGCTGATTAATGATGGTCTGCATGGCTGTGTGCGTGATAGGTCATGTTTAATAAATCTTGTAGAGTTTTTCTTGAGGTTACCAAGAAAGTGGATGAAAGAAAGGCTGTGAATGTTGTCTACATGGATTTTAGTAAGGCCTTTGACAAGGTCCCATATGGGAGGTTAGTTCAGAACGTTCAAACGCTAGGTATTCATGTGGAGGTTGTAAACTGGATTTGAAATTGGCTGAATGGGAGAAGACAGATGATTGCTTTTCAGACTGGAGGCCTGTGATTAGTGGTGTGCTTCAGGGATTGGTGCTGGGACCATTGTTGTTTGTTGTGTAAATCAATGATCTGGATGATAATGTGGGAAATTGGATCAGCAAATTTGCTGATGACTCTAAGGTTGGAGGTGTTGTCGACAGCAAGAACACCTTTCAAAGCTTGCTGAGGGATCTGGACCAACTAGAAAAATGGGACAGAAAATGGCAGGTGGAATTTAATGCAGACAAGTGTGAGGTGTTGCATTTTGGAAGGACATGCATAGTAAATGGTAGAGCACTGAAAAGTGTGGAGGAACAAAGGGATCTGGGAATACAGATACATAATTCCTTGAAAGTGGTGTCACAGGTAGACAGGGTTGTAAAGAAAACCTTTGGCATCTTGGCCTTCATAATTCAAAGTATTGAGTACAGGAGTTGGAATGTTATGAAGAGGTTGAAATTTGGAAGTATTGTGTGCAGTTCTGGTTGTCAAATTGTAGGAAGATATCAGTTAGATTGAAAGCATGCAGAGAAGATTTACTAGAATGTTGCTGGGACTTCAGGAGTTGAGTACATGGAAAGATTAAACAGGTTATGACTTTGTTCCCTGGAGCATAGAAGAATGAGGGGAGATTTGTTAGAGGTTTACAAAATTATGAGGGGTATAGACAGAGTAAATGTGAGAAGGCTTTTTCCACTTAGATTAGGTGAGATAAATACGAGAAGACATAGCTTTCGGGTGTAAGGGGAAAGATTTAGGGGGAAAATTAGGGGGAGATTCTTCACTCAGAGAGTGGTGGGAGTGTGGAACGAGCTGCCATCTAATTTAAATGCAGGCACTTATGTTTTAAGAATAAATTTGATAGATACATGGATCAGAGAGGTTTGGAGGGTTGTGGAATGGGTGCAGGCCAGTGGAACTAGCGGAATGATGTTTTAGCACAGACTGGAAAGGCCAAATGGCCTAATCTCTGTGCTGTAATGTTCTATGGTTCTATCAGTTCAAATTATTTTCTAGATTTCATTTTAAAGCAAAATGCCAAAATGAAACCACCAAATGAAATACAATAAAATTTGTCAGACATTTGAGCATTTGGGAATGGAAGTTATATTTTTATAATTATACATACATAGAATTTTTGCATTGCTTTTAAGCAGAGAATTTTGATTAAACTATAGTACAACTGTAATGCATAGAATCAGTATTTGACCCTGAACAGTGATTAAAGTTGTAATTTTTATTGAAATGCTTATTGATTTATTGAATGCATTTTTAATGTATCAAGGAGCTTTGTTTTGCATGATATCCAGGGAAGTAACCCCCATAGTTAAGTCCAGTAGGTAGCGCAATAATAACAAGTGCAGGGCATAGTGTTGCAAGGACAGGATGTAGAATATATCTTCTTTGGCTTGGCTTCGCGGACGAAGATTTATGGAGGGGGTAAAAAGTCCACGTCAGCTGCAGGCTCGTTTGTGGCTGACCAGTCCGATGCGGGACAGGCAGACACGATTGCAGCGGTTGCAAGGGAAAATTGGTTGGTTGGGGTTGGGTGTTGGGTTTTTCCTCCTTTGCCTTTTGTCAGTGAGGTGGGCTCTGCGGTCTTCTTCAAAGGAGGCTGCTGCCCGCCAAACTGTGAGGCGCCAAGATGCACGGTTTGAGGCGTTATCAGCCCACTGGCGGTGGTCAATGTGGCAGGCACCAAGAGATTTCTTTAGGCAGTCCTTGTACCTTTTCTTTGGTGCACCTCTGTCACGGTGGCCAGTGGAGAGCTCGCCATATAATACGATCTTGGGAAGGCGATGGTCCTCCATTCTGGAGACGTGACCCATCCAGCGCAGCTGGATCTTCAGCAGCGTGGACTCGATGCTGTCGACCTCTGCCATCTCGAGTACCTCGACGTTAGGGGTGTGAGCGCTCCAATGGATGTTGAGGATGGAGCGGAGACAACGCTGGTGGAAGCGTTCTAGGAGCCGTAGGTGGTGCCGGTAGAGGACCCATGATTCGGAGCCGAACAGGAGTGTGGGTATGACAACGGCTCTGTATACGCTTATCTTTGTGAGGTTTTTCAGTTGGTTGTTTTTCCAGACTCTTTTGTGTAGTCTTCCAAAGGCGCTATTTGCCTTGGCGAGTCTGTTGTCTATCTCATTGTCGATCCTTGCATCTGATGAAATGGTGCAGCCGAGATAGGTAAACTGGTTGACCGTTTTGAGTTTGTGTGTTAAACAGTATATAGGCATCAACATAACAGCAGAGAATGAATGGTCTTTGAATCTGGAGGTTTGTTTTTTCAACTCATTTATCTTCTGCCCAATAGACGGGAGAGAAGAGAGTGAGACCAGGGTAGAATAGGTCCCTTAATATATTGGGTACTTTCCCAAGGCAGTGAGTGATATTGATGGAGTCGATGGAAGTGAGGTCTGTGTCTGTGATGGCCTGAATTACAAGTATACATTAAATTTGTAACTCTCCAACTTCTTGTCATCTTGGGCGGAGCAGTACTCTACTCGTTCATTCTATGAGAAGGCCATTGATTAATTTCTAACTTAAAAAAGCAATGTTCATTCTTTAATTAAAAAAAAAATCTTCCTCTTCTCAGCACTAGTCATTTACATGTAAATGTAATTCCAGGTCCGGTTATTGAACATGCTCCATGTCAAAATGACATCAACTTGACTCCTGCACCACCTTTGCCCCAGGTGAGTGATTACTGATTATCCTTTTCTGTACTACCATGGTACTGAAAATACCTTGAAGGTAACTATAGACTTGTGAGTCTAACAGGTAGAAAAGTTATTGGGGGTGGGGGTGGGGGAACTCGAGGGACAGAAAGATGGCACGACTTTTTTTTAGAGGCGGATGCTGTCTGAATAATTTGATTGAACATTTTGAAGAGATAACAAAATATGTTGATAGGGCAGTGCAGTTGCAGTGGTCTACATGGGCTTCAGCAAAGACTTTGACAAGATCCCACTTGAGAGTCTGGCCGAAGTCCATGGGATCCAAAGCAAGTTAGGAAATTGGATCCAAAATTGGCATGGCAATTGGAAGTAGGTGATAGCTGAGGGTTGTGGTTTTTCGTGATTGGAAGCCTGTGACCAGCTGTGTACCACAGAGAAATGTGCTGTGACCCTTCTTGTTTGTTATATTGATTTGGAGATAATGTGTATAATTCACCTAAGCCTCTCATAAGATTCTATAATCTTGAAATCAACTGGCGTAAACTTTGATATCAAAGTTGGTGGTGATGATAAGGAAGAGATTAGTCCTGGATTGTGGAAGATGTTGACCATTTGATAAAATGGTCAGAGGAATGGTAGATGGAATTTAATCCTGATAAATGCAAAGTGATGGGTGAAGAACAATGAGTGATATGTGCTGAGGATAAAGGAACCTTAGCTCACATCCAAGTATCCTTGAAAGAGCAGCATAGTTAAGGTAGAGAAGAAGAATAGCACAGGCTATTCAAAAGTCGGGGATTTGGATATAAGAACAGGGAAGTTGTGAAATTATGGTACAGCTCAATAAAATTCTGGTTAAGTTAGAGTACTGTGTGCATTTCTGGTCATCACACAATAGGAAAGGAGAGTCCAAAGGAGGTTCATAGTATGCTGCATGGCAAGGAGTGTTTTAGTTACAAGGAAAGACTGGGGAGGCTGATAGGGGTATGCAAATTTGTTTGTGGGGGGCGAGGGTGGGATGGGGAAGGGGTGCACAGATGGTGGGTAATTTTGCCCCATGACTGAGGTGCCAAAAACTAGAGGACATTGATTTTTGACAAGGGGCGAGAGATTTGAAGGGGATCTGGGGGAGAGTGATTCTGTGGTGGAAGCAAGTACTCAGAACACTGAAGAACTATTTTAGAAGAATACAAATTCCCAAGGTATTGAAAGTTATGGGTCAAGTGGTGATAAATGAGATTACTGCAGATGGTTACTTGATGGTTTGGCATGGACACAGTGGGGTGAATGATCTGTTTCTGTGCTACAGGACTCTGATTCGATTCCTCAACTTGAAATGAATAAGAGCAATTGCATTTCCTTTAGTATTTTTGACATTCCAGTTCTAATTTTTTCAAAATTGGGTTCTGTTTATTTATGTTCCCTTTCTTATTACAAATTCATTTATAACTACCGGTATGTTTCACCACAAAGCTAACTGAGTTGTTGAACTTTGACAGCTGTAGGAAAAGCCATGAAAATCAATAGAACGGAATATTTTACAAAGGAATTTGGATAATGTTTCTCCATAAAACAAGATTAATAATTTGGGAGCTTCAAGCCTGTGTTGCCATCCTTTTAAATTACAACTGATTTGACCCTCAGCTTCACCTAACTCATTCATTCTCCAAATCCTTGCCATGCAAAACATACCAGTCAAAATTTTCATTTGATTGCATGCATACTGGATTAGGAGAGAAGCTTTGAGATTTGATTTATTTTTTGTCTAACTGATCTCGCTGCAATTTTATGCATCCTTGTTCTAATTTTTCCCTATGAGGTTTTTGGATTGGAGAAGGTGATTGAACACTTAGGTATATTTATACAAGCCTCTCATAACATTCTATAATCTTGGAATTACAGGGATAAATTTTACTGAACAAGTAAAAATGTTTGCATTTTTGTAGTGCATTTCAGAATCTCAGATCTTGTAGATTGCTTGTATGGAGTGAAATTTTGTGTATTTCCACTTGTAGTTAAATGCCTTTTAAGATTCCTGATGGTTAGCTAATCAATGACTTGCTCATGTTAATCTATTGTCTAATTTCCAAAAATCAATTAATTGATCAGAACTTTATTTTTCTAAATCAAAACTAGATAAAGGGTTTCAACCCAAAATGTTGTCTGACTATTTCTACCCATGATGCTGTCTAACCTGCTGAGTTCCTCCAGCAATTCTTTCTTTGCCAAAAATTCTAGCATCTGCAGCTTTTGTGTTTCTGTTGATCAGTTGCAGTCTGCCGTCTAAGCTTGTATTACCTCTCCTCATTTGGCTGGTGCCTTTCCATATATTTCCTCTCCCAGGTTCTCCTAATTTATGTAAAACTTACAGATGTGTTATTCAAGAGCTCTTGTTGCTTTGTTTTTAAGTTTAGGACATTTGCTTTCCATTTTTTTCTGACATTTCCCTCACAGAATTTTGCATTGTAAAGTATCAAGATGATGAGTAATCCTCTTAATCAACTTGACTAGTTTACTTTGATTGACATTGCAGAGTGGAATGCTGATTGCCATTAACTTGATCTTTTCGATATGCAAGTGATACCAAGGCTTTCCTTGAACTGCTCGATTTAATTTAGGCTTTCATCTCTGTCTTCTGCATTAACCCTTCCACCCATCACACCCATGAAGAGCTAAATTTCATCTATGTTCTTGCCCCGTACTGAAGGAACACACTCTCAATTTTTAGTTTTCTGTCTGCTGTTTGCACTTTTCTTGAGTGTTGTCTTTATCACCTTTCTTTTCTGCATTTTGGGCTTTTGTCTGTCAGTTCTTCCACCCTCCCCACTACTGCTTTAATCATTACAACCAGTTTTCATTCTTCCGTTATCTCAGGATAAATGATCTATGAATAGTTTTCTGTCCCCTTCTCAAACCTTCTCTTAAATGTTGCGAAAAGATGATGCAATTCCCCCAAAATCTATCTTGCTAAACTGCATTTCATTGTTTTTCTTCAATCTTCAGTCTAACAGCTACTATTATTAATCCCCAAATTTTTAAATTTTAAAGATAGACATTCAACCCTTCTGGCCCATAAGCTTGTGGCCCCCCACCCCATATACACCAAATAACCTTCAATCCCCATAGGGTTTTGGAGGGTGGATGGTGACCGGAGCACCCAGAGGAAAACCACACAAACACGGGGAGAACATACAAACTCCTTACAGATACCAGAAGATTCGAATCTGGGTCACTGGGATTGTAATAGACTTGTGCTAACCATGCCGCTCCAAATGGTAGATAATTCTCTTAAGCTTTTACAGCTTTCTTGTTGGTTATGGACAGTTCCAATATTGCCTTCTCTTTGTGAATTCCATCCAATTAAGTAATTTTGACATGTAGATTCTAGTGTAATATAGAAAATGTACAGATAATTACAAATTTGCTCTTCAGAAGGATAAATATTGGTGATGCACTGGGTATAATGGCCCCTCTCTTTGAAATTGTTTCAAAGACCTTTCATAACAGTCTTACAGAGCAGATGATGCTTAAGGTTAATGTCTGATAGAGGAATCATCACATTACATCAATCTATCACAAGTTTTTAGCCTGCATTTCCCCGAATGGAGCATATAACTCATATCTGCCACATGATTTGGAGGGTTGTTTCTTTGTTGAAATGGCCCTGGAGCTGAATACAAATTCCCATGAGGTATATTTTGTGACATGCAAGAGTCAGAATAAATAGGTAAATGTTAGAAAAGTTGGTTTTTCAATACCTTTTGACTTTCCTGTAGTAAAATTGAGGCAATTTTAAAACTAATTATTTAACAGTGAAATAAATTTATCATTAACTTTGAACATCACATCTTTAAAAAAACAATTTGCTTTATACCAAATGGTTTTATTTTGTTCATTGAAATAATTATCTCATGAATTTGGCATCAAGATTATTATGGCATAGGATCTAAGAACAGGTAATCCAGCATAAATGCAAGGGATTCTTGACATGATCTTGCTCTGTTTTTGGACTATCAAAAGTAGTAGTAGCAGAGATCATTGCAATTTTTAAGGAGAAATCTGATAAATGAGAGAAGGAAAACAACAAAGTTATGGGGAAAAGCAGGACCTTCCCAGAAAAACCAGCCCAGATACCTCTTGGGACTATGTGGTAACTTCACTTTAAATGTTACTGTAACAACCTGACCTTTTTTTTTCTAGCCGAGCATAATTGAAGATATGACCATATTCAAGCGCAGTTTACCACTCTTTCCACTGGCAAAGCCTCACATCAACTTCATGGCTGCAAAACTCTGAGATATGGAATTTAGATCCAAATGAAGAAAGATGCGATTGAAAACCATGAGTGACAGTATTCATTCTGCTGGGAATTCGAAAAACTCTCCTAGGTGATTATTTATTTTCAATGAACCCTTCACAGTTTGGAGAGTACACAGTCTTCATGTGCATACTTCTACCTGTTAAAGGTTCAGCTACCCAAGTCGTGTTTAAAATTACTTGACCGTAAACTTTTCACATACAAGATTGGAATTCTGAAAAAAACTAACATACAAAGCAGTGAAATTTCACTGTATAATAATATGAATCAAATTTCTTTTGTGAAAGAACTTTATAATTGAAACCCATACCATGTTTTTATCTTGTACACAAGTTTTGTAGTTTTAAATTTTTGTGCTCAGACAACCTATAGTAAAATGATGGAAACTTTTTTTTGGGTCTCAAACAGCTTCTGTTATGTTAATATGTCGATCTTCCATGAATTCAGGTATTAAATCTTGTAAAAATGTCTGGGTGAATTAGATCTACATCGACAGTTATGTCTGTTTTCAGGACACCAGACAAGTATGTTAACACAGCAGCGTAGATGCGGAAACTGCTGACAGGGAGTCGGATCAAATGATCCATTGATTAGGAGAACTTGTCAAAGCCAGATTTTAAAATAGTCTGTTTAAAAAAAAAACCATTAATAGGTTTACTCAGTCAAAGTATTACATTTTGCACATTGTTTTGCACATTTCAAAAGTTTATTTGATTAATTACCTTGAGCCATTTTTGAATGATGAAAAAAGACAAGAATTGGACTTCATTTAAAAGATTTGTTTTCTGTGCTTCTATTTAATTTAAATGTTTAGCATCTAAGAAAGACGACATAATGCAAAACAGCAAATAATCTCATTTCTGAGTATTCTCAATATTTCTAGCTTTTCTGTTTAATTTGATTTCCAACATCTGCATTGTTTTTCTTTTGTGGCTGATCAGACCTACCTTTAGAATAGCTTAATATTCAATTAAGCCCCTTTCAAACTGCAGCACCTGGGCAGCCCTCCTGGGACCTGGGTGCGATTACTGGGGCAAAGGTGCTGGAAGCACCTTTCAAATTGCAGGGGAATCTACCCATTAAATCGCCGCACTCACTGGAAGTACTGCTGGATATTCATTTACTGGCTCCTGGTCACACACGCAAGCGCTGATGTCACTGGAATAAGCAGGTCGGCCATTTTCCTTTTCAAATCAGCTGTGGATGGGACCTAGATAAGCTTAACTGGGTTCCCTGACTACCTCTGAGATAGGTCAGGGACCCAATTAAGTTCCAACGGGGTTGACGCAGTTGGACCCTTTCAAACCGCCGCGTAACTGGGGCACTAACTGTGCAAATTGCTCGGTTAGCCCCATTTTACACCGTTTGAAAGGGCCTAGTAAAGACAATAGCATCTATAGAATTATGGGTAAGAGGGCCATTAAAGGCAAGATCTGGGGGTTTAACTTGCAGCTAAAGCAGAACCAGGATAGTAAAGGGTCAATTAAACATGAATGCAATTGTAATCACTTGCATATGTGATGGCAGTACATTTAACAACCTAGATGTCAACATAGGCATCAGCTGTGGGATCAACAAAAGATGTTCAATATGACTTTTTGTTGTCCTTATTGATTCTACACATTACATATTGCATGATAAAGTAGCAGGATTCAAAAGTAGATTTTATGAAGCAAAAAAAGTACACAAGGTGCAGAACATTAACACCCAACAGAATTGCTCTGAAGAGCAAGTGGAAATGATTGTTGCTTTTGTACGACGGGGAGCAGTCAATAGCTACTGGACTCCTCTTTAATATCCGGCAATAGTTATTAAGTCTTGTCAGTTGTTTCTAAGCTCACACGCAAAGATCATTTAATCAAGTTTGTACGCTCATAAAATAAATGTGTGTTGGTGTTGTAACTGACAATTAGTGCAGTCAGTTTTGTACAAGATCCCCTTGTTCTACATGATGTAACGATCATTTAACAAGCTTATTTATGACCCATTTCCTATTTAACACTGATCTGACTCTTATCCTTGTCATCCAGCTTATCGTTACAATGGTACAGTTATTTCAGGAGGTTTAATCATTTAGTTGCACCTAATCAATAAAGGAAAAAGATAAATTAATAGTAATTAATTTTTGCAAAATACCTCCAGGGTGGATGTCTTTTACTTGAGTGTTGCCTTTTCACACAACTACCTTCCCATCTCTTCCCAACAGCAAGTAACTTGCTGAATTGTTTTGACTTGCAGAATAATGCTGCAGTGTTTCAAGAGAGCGTATCATCCTGCATAATTTCAAAAGATTTTCAATAAATGCATGAATGTTTCCTATGAGATTGAGAAATTAGAAAACATTTTTTTTTAATAGGCTAATATCATTTAATCGAGCAACAGTCTTGAGGTAAAAGATGTAGTTTTGACATTTCAGGTTTACACTATTAGATAATGTTAGAGATAACCCTGATTTTTCAGTAATTTTAAATATTTGCATACAATTCTTCCATGTATTTTACTTCTAGTGAGGTCGATGAAATGTATATCCTATTTTCCAATACCATGATAGTTGTACATAGATATTATCTGCAATATTGTTAAGACCAACAACAATTTTTGCATTATGTATATACTGAATATCTATTACAAAATCTGTCCATTTTGGAATTAATATGGTGCAATACATGGACTAGAGAATTACATTAAAAGAGAATATTGCAAAGAAAATATATTTTAGTGATGTTTTCTGGCAGGCTTGAATCCTTTGCAACAGTGATTGTGTTCTCTAGCAGGTTTCCAACATTTTACTGAAGTATGTGAGTAGCAGTGCAGTTTGACTCAGGCAGATCCATGGATTCCATAAAGGAGAGTCCAAAGATGCAGCTTTTTTCAAGCAATAATGGAATATCTATATTCAGTCTGATTTTATGGCTTGTGAACAGATGTATCTTTTTTTTGTTGAATGTTACCTGTACATGGATTACTTAAACCAATTTAATTTTGAGGATTTTGGAGCATTTATTATGGAACTGGATGCAGAAAGCATAGCTTCTGTACTGAAATGAATGTTGCTGTTCACAATTAAATAAACTTGCAACCTTCATCTACCATCATTGATTAATTATGCAGTTTCAAAATTAGAAAGACCCGTTGCACCATTGAAAACATTATCTGACATTTAAATATGTACCTCTTATTTTTCAAAATTCTTTTGGCCTTTCAGCCATGGGATTTTAAAACCAGACTCCCTATTTTATATAAAAAAAATTTGCCAAACATCTGTAACACTATATTCACTGTCCAAATAAGTAAATACCAATTATCTGCCTTTTATAATTGATGGACACATCCAAATTAAATTGCATTTTCAAAGCCAAGATGTGGAAAACTGCCAATCAAAAGTAAATTAAGTGTCGACCTCTAATTCGTTTTCTGCTCCACCTCATCTGGGATCATTTTGACATGTGTTACTAGCCCCTCTCACACTGGTACTTTAGTAATTAACTGCCAATCTACTGGTTAACGTGCCAGTGTGAACACTCATGAATCAACACGCAGGTGTCATATCACCACAGTGACGGACCGCCTAGGATTCATTTTGAATCGGCGTACTGGTTAGCCCAGTGTGAAAGGACAAGGGGTATTCTGGGACCAATAGTGACGCGTTGATGACCTACTTGCGTGCGTGCAGGAACATGAAGAAACAAAAGATTAAAAAGATGGTATAAACTTTGCATTCAATTAACTAAATCCTGATCAATGTATTATGATCTTGTATTTAAACAAAATTATGAATGCTTAATTAAAACATAATTAAGTATTATGTACAGGACAGTACAAGCCCTTCAGCCTTTGAAGTTGTACCAACCTATATAAACCTGTTCCAGTCTCAGAAAATCATAGCGGGAGTAAAACACACAAGTAAGAGCGAGGGAAAAATACGTGCACAATAAAACATAACACGCACAATTTATAAAGGGCTGGGGAAAGTTGATGGTGGAAATAAAACATGCACAATTTATAGTGAGCGTGGGAAAGTTGCAGCAGGGATGAAACACACACACACACACATATGTATCACACACACAACGAATGGGTACATACAACAATCAAGGATACATATGAGAGACAGGGAGAGAGAGAGAGACTGTGGGTAGCTGAGGAACTAACTGCCTTTTCCTTTAAAGCCCCTGATGCCCAGTGTGCCTTGCCGTAATGAAAGGCCTGTATGCATGGAGCACTCCTGGAAGGGTTTCTCTGCTGCATGGAATTCTGGGAGGGCAGGTCTGCCTTCGCTCGATGCATCACTCAGGACTTCACTGGCAGAGGATAGACGTCCCTCTGCTCTGGGACGCCGGGTGGTGAGTGCTAAAGGCACAGAGACTGGTTAATATTGGCTCAGTGTGAATGGCTTCCTGAGCCGGTTCATTGAACAATCAGTTTACTGGTTAGCCAACGTGAAAAGAGCGACTGGTAAGAGTTTGCCAGCCTCTGAACCTTTATTTTAAATCTGAGGATTATAGCCTTGAGATTGGATGGTGTAGCTATTACAAACGTTTGAAAATCAATATACTGGCAAATCTTGAAATCTTCTTGTCTTGAAGGCATACTATCTGCATCTTTAATCCACTGCAGTCCCATGAAGAGTCAGTTATAGGGTAGTGTTCAAGATCTAAACAGCAACAATGAAGGAACAGCAATATACTTGCAAGTCAGGTGAGTGGGTGGAGGGATGGATGGTGACTCTTGTCGTCATTGGCGCTTGAAGTGGTGTTGGTTTTGGCCTGTATTGCAAGAAACGCTGAGATGAGGAACTGAAGCACAGTTTATATGATGTTCTAGTCTGTTGCTGGAAGGGAGATTTGAACATGTGTAGTACCAGTCAGCTTGGCAGTTATCAGGGTGTTGCTGCTTAACATTGCAAGTATATGGTGTGTACAATGCACACAGAGTGACCTCATTGTCACAAAATGCTTATTTAAATTATTGCCAGGAGAAATGGGTCATGTCTAACTATTTGGCGCACTTTGCTGTAGGGTATTCTGGAAGCCGTCTACCCACGTAGTAGGCAACTGCATTTGACCGCGGAGACGTTGAGATCTCCCATGAACCAAGCTCTCAGTTCCTCCAAAGAACATGCTTTCAAAAGCTGGCAGCAGGGACAGATGTTCACTCTGAAGGCAGAGCTATAGTTAAATACCTGTGCCTGGGTGGCAGTGTCATGGAGGTTATGTTGTAGCCTTCTGGAACTTGCTAGCCAATAGATCAATCCAGGCCAGTGGTTGATCCATGTTATACTTACACAATTGCTCTGTACTGCAGCATTAAGGCCATTAAAATCTCGACATGAGGAAGTGAACGCTCAGACTAAAGAGCAGGAGATGCTTGACTGCACACGTCACCTGTGACTCCTGTTAGAAAGGGCCTTACAGCTTGAACGCTGTGTTTCTGAGGTGTTTGCAAAACTCCTTTAGTCTTGGGCAGTCCACAAGGCCTGCTTTACCTCAGCTACTACACTGTCCCCAGGAGCTGGACTTTGGCGAGCATTCCTTCATTGTCACATATCCACAAGTCTTCTGATGGAAAATGCAATGAAGATCTTCAAACTGCGAGACACACAACAGAGGCCGTCTTCGATACTCACTCAAACAGAGTTTCATGTTTGGTCATTGTGTGCTTCCTTTTATACATACGTCACAACCCAAATTTATGTGCAAATCTTAATGGATTCAACCTGGATTATAGCCAACGAGCAATGATTTCCAGATGAAAGTACCTCCATTAGAAAATTATGGGGCAATTATGTATGCTATTCATATTAGCATACTTGAGTTTTTCCTATCAAATCTATCAAAAGTGCCCATTTTTCCCCTAACGAATAAAACCAATATTGATAGGTACCTGCAACTAGGAACAACATTGTTGCAATTTTCTGTTACTTAAAAAGATACTCTTGATCAGGTGACTTTGCAGTTTCAGAACAGATTATGGGCTGCTTACTTGAACACCTTCCTCGATTCAGTGTGCCATAACCAGTCCTGCTTTCTTTTCCATTTAGCTCAATGGTTTTCAAACTGCCCCCTGAACTCACATTTCACCTTAAGTAATCCCTATTCCATCAGTGCTCTGATGAGTAAGAGATTGCTTAAGGTGGCATGTGAATGGGAAGGGAAGGTTGAGAATCACTGCTCTAGACTCCATGTTACTGAAATATTTTGCTTGAGAAAAATTGTCATTGGCCCATTTCCTTTGGAGTTTTGAAACCGTGCACATAACGAGTCAATTAGGTACAATTAAAACAGTGGTTTTCAAAAATTTTCTTTTTATTCACATACAACCTTAAGCAATCCCTTACTAATCACAGACCACTTGGGGCATAGTTTGAAAACCACTGCGATAATGAGAACTCAGTGGTGGTGTTACTGATGGAAACTATTACTAGACGTATGAGTATGGCAATGACCAGCCCCATAAGATGGGTCAAAGTGTCAGGGCAAGATGCAAAGGAATGCTGACTGCAAGGAACCTTCTCCCACAGTGAAACCATATCATTATGAAGACTTCTCTGAAGATATATTTGGAGGCTCTGGTTTTGAAGCCTGGTATATCAGTGAGATGGAGGAAAGCCTTTGGCTGCATGCTCAGAGTTACACTGCTCAACGCATGGGGGCCATGTTGACTTTCAACTCCCTCACCTTGAGAACTTTCTAAGCTACCCCAGTAGATACCTGCCACAAGCTGCTGTGCATTATTGTATCAGGAAATCACCTGGTGTCTGTAGCTGCAGAATTACTCAACTACTTTGATTTAATTGAGGAATCAAGCTGGCACTGGGAGATTGGGATTTGCCACTGTTACTGTCTGAGTAGCAAGGGCCACTACTGCTTAAATATAAAAATGTAGAGTTGGCCACAAGAAGAAATAGTTGCATAGTCAATGCAGTGTTCTGAAGTATTTGCAAAACTTCCATTAGTAAAAGCGATCCTTTTATTTCTTTGTAGGAAATGTGTCCACTCACTCAGTGCTCAGTTGATTAGTGGTTCTCAACCCTTTTCTTTCGACTCACATACCACTTTAAGTATTCCTTATGCCATAGGTGCTCTGTGATTAGTAAGGGATTGCTTAAGGTGGTATGTGGGTGGAAAGAAAAAGGTTGAGAACCTCTGTTGTAGAACATCAGAAGAATTTCCTGCTCAATGGCATATTTCAGGGCAGCGCATCAGAGAGAACTTAATAGTGGCCATTTTCCACAACAGCATTACCTGTAGGAATAAATTTTGGCAGAGAAGGGCTAAATTCCAGTTCCTTGCACAGCACCTCACTGATCAACCACAGCAGATGAGCCCTATCCCAAGAATTGCACCAGTTGATATGAGAAATGTTAAATGATCTTCTAAAAATGAGATTCTAGTTAATTCCTGCAGAAACTTTATTGAAGTGTATGTTGCACAACGTAGCAAAGCAACTGCTGATGGACATTGAGAAGAAAGCAGACCCAGAGCCAAAACAACATCAGGAAAATTAGGAAGGCAACTAGGTGAAATCCCAGCTGAAGATAAACAGCCTAATCTCCCAGTAGAGGAGAGGATGGAGGTATGGAGATGTTAACTGACAATATCATTTAAACTCTTCATTGGAGTCAGCTTTAACATTCTCCCCAATGTCAACTTCACACTAGAATGCTTTCACTAATATAATTCAACAATGATCAGTAAATTGGCCAATGGTAATTCATATGCCCCTTTACAGGATCATTTGCACTGATCAAAACTTGAATGAATCCTAATCCAGTACTGAAAATGGCTCACCTTGGTTGGATTTAGTGATGTGTTTAGCTTACTTTTCCACCACTTAAGAGGACATGAAATGTATTGCTCAAACATGTGGATATTCTCACACTTGCAGCATCTCCTGCCAGACTCCTCCTACAATGCTCTGAATGGATCTCTTGGTTTATCTCCCCAACTTTGCAAAAATGGCCTTCCATTATATTTCTCTGATGGGGCCTTCCATGTAATTTTGAGTGAAACTAAGAGTTATCTGCCTCTCCCTGCAGCCCTTCTTCTCACTGGCATCCAAAAATATGCGAGGTCCTGCAGTCTGGTTGCCACAGGCAGCATCCCCCTCAAATATTAATGTGCAAATTGTCAGAAGTTGCATAATATTTATTCCAGTCCTTCTGGGATTACACATTTCCCTTTTACACACATTCTGGATGTAAACTACCACCATTTTGGCTAAATTTGTGTTTTTTTTTTCTCCAAGGGTTCTCTGAGAAAATACAACCAATATACAGCAGAAAATGGGAAAATAAGAATTTTTGATGAGACTGGGTAGAAGGGGCTGAAAGAGAAAATAGAACAGTAGATGGCAAGGATGGAGAATGTTGGCAAATGGAGTGATCATAGACCCTCTAGGATTGATGTTGCGTCTGATCAAATCTGATTCCCTGGAGATACATTTCAAGACCAATCCACAGGCTCCAGAATAAGGCAAGTAATAAACAAGGAAATGGTAAGTAATCCCCGCAACACTTTTTCATAGTCGGTTGCTGAGATTCTGATTGGGAGAGATCACTGCTTGTCTCATTCTGAGGGACAGACCATTCCTCTGCCATTTAAACTGTGTGAATTAACTAATAGGGGTTTAGTCGCCCATTTCTTGCCATAAGTGATTCCAGCCAAAGAGCAAGTCAGTTCCACTAGTTTATTGTTAGAAAGAAGATCAAAGAGATGGTTCCATCTGCAGGATCTATGAGGAGGTAGACAAGAAGCCTGCAGATGCTGGGAAACCGAAGCAACGCACAAAGAAAGTGCTGGAGCCACTTAGTGGGTCAGGCAGCATCCGTAGAAGGCAGTAGATGGTCAACGTTTAAGGCTGAAAACCCAAAAACCAAAAGACATTCAGATGGATCCATTAAACATGTTAAAAGGGGAGAGTGACGATTAAAGTTTGCACAGTTGAGTATTTCACAACAAAAACAGAATTGCCAGCACCATTGTAACTACGAAGGAACTAGGTCAATGACACTGCTCGACATCACAATGGCCTATTGTACCACAAAAAGCCCCATCCCAGTGCTCACTTTGCAAATCTCATGGAACTCCTCACGCTGCAAAAACTTTTTAAATAAAATAATAGTTACGTTAAAACGAGGTAAAATTTATAAATTATTTATTGATATTTAGTGAACCTGACTGTTCACACTTTAAGACTGGTTTACAACTCAGGTTTGCTGGATCCCTGACTGCCACACAGAGTCTCCATTGTTGGTGCTGCCAGGCTGGTGAAAAGCTGCTCCTTTTGCTTGGTTGAGAATGCAGATTTGTCAAGATAAATGGCTGGAAGAAGCCCTGAACCTGAAAAATGCAGCCTCGAGGCATGGCGGGGAGTTGGGGGGGGGGGGGTGGTGGCATTAGTACCAATAATAGGAGCCAAAATGGTTACATTCTTAGAGCGTACACAACTTCCCATGGATGAGGCAAACAGAGGGCTGGAAATCTGCTCTATTGCAATCATGCAATTACAGTTAATGCTTTCAGATCTGGGTGCATCATGAGAGATGCAAGGCACAACCTGCTTGCAGTTGCCACCTCCCAGCTTCTGTAGAACAGCATTGAGTGGAGCATTTGAGGATCCACTGAGGTGCAAACACTCTATCTTTGTTCTGTGGAAGCCGGAATGGATAACAGGCAGGAGATTCCCACCATCCTTAGAGTGTGAATAATGTCTTCATAGATTTCTCAGAACTTGCAAGAGGGTGGAGATGGATTCCTCCATGCTCATTACCATTCATTGGATCTTGCCAGACAGGCCAGTGTACCAAGTATTTCTTCATGCATCTACATCAGGCTTTCCACATTTGCTCCTCCATCATAGCCTTCATTAGAGATGTCTGGAGCAGTACTGATTAACAAACTCTCCAGGACAGAAGCCTGTTTATATGCTTTTGTCTTAATCACAGCCCATCACTGCCTGGTGCTACACAGACTTCTGAACAAGCTTGTTCAGCCCTTTCAGTTCCAATATCTGAAAGAGTGTTAAGTGCAATGAGATAGCATCTTTTTAAATTCCACCTGCCACCTCATTCTGCAGAATGATGCTTTTCCAGGGGAATGGTGAGTGAAAAGTGGTGTTAGATGGAATGGTGGCCACGCAATCAGAGGCATAAATATGTTCATTGCTATGAGGGAGGGATGTATAGCAAAGAGAAAACATGCAAATCTAGTCTAAACGTTACAAACTCAGCTGTGCCTTTGAGTGTTATTGTTGTTTATCATCAGTAGATCTTGTCCCGTTTTCTGCCACTGCCAAGAATCAATTTAAACACAATTATATTTAAAAGTCCGAAATTATTTGACTTTTTTGGTATTCAAAACGCATGGGAAAATATCATGCAAAACCTTTAAAGAAGATTGCAGAGATGCACGAAGTTAACTTCCCTTTAAGAGTTTATTGTAATAAACAATGATGGGCATATAATGAAGAGCTATTCACCAACTTAAGAAATGTGTCCCAATCTACATCAGATATAATCAAATTTAAATCCTGTTCCTGAGCATTTTTAATTTTAACTAGTGAAGTCTGTTTTAAACGTAACAATTTCTTGTAAATAATATTAAACCTTTACAAGAAGGTATTAATTTTTTTAAAAAACTCATCTACAAAATTTGAATCATTCTCTTGGAAAATCAGAAAATTTTGATTCAAGAAAATACCAAATTTCAATTATCTAAAAAAAATTGAGCTTTGGGCTGGTTAAATTTAGCAGAAAGCTGCTCAACTGATGCAAAATATCCATCAATGAACAGATCCTTAAAACTTTGAATCCCCTCTCTAAACCATTTCTGAAAAATAGCATCATGTAAAGAAGGTTGAAAAAGGTGATTAGATACAAGAGAAAGAGAATTTGAAAGAGAGAAAGTATGAAATGCAAAATGTTTTCTAAACTGTTCCCAAGTTCTCACGGGATGTTTAAAAGTTGAAAGTGGAAGTGAATAGCCGAGAAGCGGTAGATTGGAATAGAGGAATTCAGCTGTATTGATGCACGGTGTGGGGTGGGGGGGGGGGGGGGGGGGATAAAGGGGTGGGGTTGGGGTGGTCAGAATGATAATAGAAAAAGACCAAAGCATAAAATATTGTATATTGACTGCCCAACAATAAAATCTAAAATTTGGCAGTCATAGAGCCAGACCACCATCTTCTCTCTTAGATCTCTGTACAAGAACTTTATTAAGGTGAGGATGCTAATTCCTTTTACAGTGAATAATATATTTTTCAAGGAATGGTCAAGAAAAGGAATTAAAAGAATAAAAGTCTGCTTTCTGGGAAATACCTTATTGATATTTGAACAGCTAAAAGATAAATATGGAATATGGTACAATTTTTTCATATTATCAACTAAGAACATTTAAAAGAGAAGCTGGGAAATAATTTAAGGTTGCCTGAGTTAGTTGCTTTGAATACTTAATAATGGACAGTTTGATTTAAAAAAAAATTATTACAAATATCTATATCAAATTACAAAACAAGGAAAAAGGCAAGGTAATATACAGACCAAAACAACATTGGGAAAAATTTAAATATACAGATAAATAACAAAACATGGATGGAAATATGTGCAGGTACTCAATATCATATAATACAATATAACTGGCTCCATAGACTATATGTCACACCTCAAAATTTAAAGAATAGAATCCAACACTATCTGATAAATGTTTCCGCTGTAAACAAGAAATTGGTACATTCAATGTGGGCATGTGCAAAAGTAATAACCTTTTGGGAGGATTTAAATTCAATATTAAATAGAATCACAAAAAATAAGATACCAAAGGACCCAAAAATCTTCCTGTTAAGCCATATAAAAGATAAAGAGTTACGATTAAAATTCGATAGATCTCAAAAATGATTTGCATTAGCGGCAAGCAAAAAAGTGCATAATGATAACCAAGAAAACACCTTTGAAAGTACAACAGTGGTACATAGAAATGAACAAGTGTATTCCATTAAGAAAATAATACTTATAACTTAAGAGACAATTACACTCAATTTGAACTAATCTGGGACCCATATATAAAGTTTATTAGTAGCCGCCAATTTCAAACCTCCAACTCTTAATGAGACATGTTATACTTATGTAAATAGTGAAATGTGTAATATTTGGATGAGTTCTATAGTTAATGGTGGGGGGGGGGGAGAAAATAGAAATTGTCACTGTGTACATATAAATACTGAATCTGTGTATATATTTTTACTGATTTGGTACATTGTGACATATTAAATAATTTTTAAAAAGCAAGATGCTTACCCTTCCATATGATATAGCTGAGTTAATGATTTAGAACAAAATTTGGAAAAGATATAAAATTTAGGTAAGATGTTCATTTTAATACAATTTATGCAGCTAACAAAGGTGATCATTGAGTCAGGGAATGCTTCACTTGTTTGAATGTAGCAAGATAATTCTCCTTTAAAGATGTTTATGATTCTTTATAATTGTAATACCAAGATAGGTAAATTGATTTTTAACAATCTTAAAAGGAAAATCATCATATTTTGATGCAGGAGAATTCAATGGAAAAAATTCACTTTTATGTAAATTCAATTTATATCCTGACAATTGATTGAATTATGAAAGTAATGACTTCATATGGGGAAGGGAGGCAACTGAATCCAAAATGAAAAGTAGGAGACCATCTGCGTAAAGGGAGACCTTATGTTCAATCCTTTTCCTTCATATCCCCAGGATGTCCTTGCACTTGTGAAATGCAATTGTTAATTGTTCAATCTCCAGATCAAATAATAAAGGACTTAAAAGGCATTTTTGAAAGTGCCACGTTGCAGATTGAAAGGCTGAGATGGTTGTAAATTAGTAAGAATTGTGGCAGATGGACGTAAATACAATAATTTATCCCATGTAATAAAATCAGAACCCAAATTACATTTTTCAAGAGTTGTAAACAGATATTCCCATTCTATCTGATCAAAAGCTTTTTCTACTTCCAATGAAAGAATACACTCAGGAGTTCAGCACATATGTCTAAGGTTAAATTGTTTCGCTTTTACTCTGATATGAGCCCTTGGTGTAAGAGCAGAGAAGCATCATAAATTCATATATTTTGGATTTTTCATAGTTTAGAAAAATACTGGAGAGAGGTTTTCAGCACTTTGTGTACAATTTTTAACATAGATTTGGTACCAAATCCTTTGGTGGCTCTCTTCAGTACTATACTGTTATGGACCCTGGACAATTTTATTTTCAGGCCAGGGACAGGACTGAACCTATGATGGGAGAGAGAGGATTGTGCACTGCTGTGAAGTGCTGAAGTAGCACTGGGAGAAATGACAGCTGTCAGAAGTGCAAGAGCCACACGCTGGAAGCCGGTAGGCTCGCGGAGAGCGTGCCCACCGTTGTCAACCTCTTTCCACCAATCAGGAGAGCTGAAGGCATGCACTGGGGCAGTTGAAAACCCCAGCGCACTGAGTTTTGAACAGGCTGGTTGGAGGGCAGCCAGTCAGTTGGTCGGTCTTTGTGTGCGTGCTCACCCGGCAGCTTCAGCAAACAAGAGGCTGAATTGCTTCATTAACGGGTGCTAGCACTGCTGTCCATAACAGTCTGTCAGTGTGCTCACCCAGTAGTTTCAGTGGGAGAAAGAAGACTGAGCTGCATTGTCCACGGGTGTCGGCACCGTTATTCTGACAGCAATTTATGCCACTCTGCTAACTGGGTGGGGTGGGGGGGGAGGGGTGTGTGTGTGTCTGACTTGAGCTTCCCCAGTCCCCTTCGAAGGGGAGGCATTCGTGTGACAGGAGTCTCTTGACAACCCAAGACAGGGTATTAGAGAGGAAGACTTGTGTGTCATTTGTTCACCCTAAGGTGGCTTCAGAGGCATGAACCTTGTGTAGTGACTAAGAGGTCACTGGGTGAAAATTCCCATGTGAAGAAATTAAAGGTGGTCTTGCCACATTCAAAATTCAGGAAAGCCTCAAGTCAACAGTGATGATAAGTCCACAGTGATCATGGCCATCTGTCTCCATGTCCAACTGAAAGACTAGTGTGCAACTAAAATAAGAATCCCCAGCCTGGAGACCAGACTCTGTGAGCTGTTCCTTTTCAACTGACGGACTTGACGTGACTGACTTGAGGTCTTGTTTTGGGAAATTTATTTTTGGAGCATTTTGGGTTTGGACTGTAATGGTCTAGGGTTTTTTTCCACACACCTGCTATAAATATCTGTTGTTAATATACAGTTGCCATAAAGGCTTATCTTTAGGTGTTAAGATTATTGAATGAGTTAATTTTATCATTGACAATTGTTAATAAATTTTGAGTTAAATTTAACCCATCTGTTCATGCATCTCTTAATTGCTGGTGGTGAGGCGTAACAGGTACAATGGGAGGGAATGATTCTTTGTCTCCGGTTCAGAGCCGTGCTATTACTTTTGCCTCTCTTTTGGCGAGGTGGGTGATTTTACTTAAATGGAAGGATGCTGCCCCACCTACTCATGATCAGTGGTTACGTGACATCATGTCCTGTTTGACTATGGAAAAGATTTATTATTCAATTAATAATTCAGATATAAGATTCCAGATGCTATGGGGATCATTTGTGATTTATTTTCTTATTTTATAATTTCACTTCAATATAAATGAATTGTCTGATGTGTCTTTTCCATGTCCTTTTTCTTTTAATGATGATCATATTTAGCATCTGCCTGTTCGGGAGGAAACTAAGTTTTTTTTTGTTTTGTTTCTCCTTTTTTATTATTTTCCTTTTTTACAGTTAGTTCCTTTATTTAAAAAATGCTATCTGGATTACGAATCATGGATATGTTTTACAATTATCTTTGTTTTTGTCATACTGATTTATTAATTAACTCTTCATATCATATCATGGTATTTTATTATAAGTTCTTCATTAAAATCAGTAAAAATATTTTTAAAAGCAAGTGTTTATTCCTGGAGCTTAATTGTGGTGCATCTAAAACATAGTAAAACCATTAAATTTGTGGATGACAGTGATCGGGCTCATTTCAAGGGGTGACGAGTCAGCCTACAGGGACGAAGTCCACAGACTGTCAGTATGGTGCACGGAAAACAATCTGGTCTTGAATTTCTTGATGACAAAAGAGCACATAATGGATTTTAGGAGGAACAGTATATGGCCCCAGCTCTATTGTATATAAATGGGGACTATATGGATAGGGTCAGGACTTTTAAGTTCGTGGGAGTGTATTTGGCTGAGGATCTTTCTTGGACTATTAATGCTACTGCTATAGTGAAGAAGGCACATCAACATCCCCATTTCCTGAGAATCCTTAGGAAAATCAATGTACAGGAGAAGTTATTGGCAACCTTCTGTTGCTGCTCTGTTGAAAGCGTGCCGGCTTACTGCATTCCTGTGTGGTTTGCCAGCTGTACAGCAGCAGATAAGAGGGATCTTCCAAAGGTTCTCAATAAGGCCCAGAAGATCATTGGGTGCCCCTTGTCCTCTTTGGAGGATTTATTTCAATCTCACTGCCAATATCCTTAAGGACTCTACTCTCCCGGGCCATCATTTGTTTGACTATTGCCTTCAGGTAGGTTCATTAAATCATGGATTAAGACTCAAGAGCAGTTTCTATCCCAGAGACATTCAAGAATTATACTCTGCAAATTAGTGTATTTTTGTATTGATTTAATGCTACTTTTTTTCCGTGTTTTTATATACCCATGTATGTTGATTTTGTGTGAACCGTGGATTATGTTTTTTAATTTCATTGTTTTTTTTTGCAATGATGATAAAGTACAATTATGGAATTGAATGAAATATTTGTATAAAGTGTTAGCTCAGCAAAAGGAGGTGTAAGGCGCTCCTTCTGTCCGATAGTCTATGGGTCACCCTTGGGTAAGGTGTCAAACCTGTTTAGCCTCCCAAACAGGGTCACGTGATGCCATGGATTGCATATGGTGGATGGTTTTTACAACCAGATTCTACAAACTGGAATATATGGTTGTAAAGCTAAAAACAATGGCCAGGATTTCCCGTCCAGTATGGACATTGCAACTGAAGCAGGCAGCAGGAAACAACTTCAGTATTTTTCCCTTGTATAATCATGAACTCAACATCGACTACAGTCTCAGCTCAAAGATGGAGTCTGTTCGTCTGTGTGCTAAATCACAAGTCGGGAGTGAGGTAAACCAAACAAAAGACTTTACTGAACACAACCAAATATGGTCGAGAGAGAAAGACCACAGCATGGCACCTGCTTCCTGCCAATACTAAATTCAACTAATGCATCCTGGAGGTGCTTGCGCACGTGCAGCGTGCTGTTGCGAGTACGGTGATTGCAATGCAATTGCCATGTATGCAGAACAGCCAATGGCTGCCTACATCCCCTTTCTTGAGCTACCCCACCGTATGTCACAGTGAATAGATATACCTTTCACTAGTGCAACAATATATACATTCAAACTAAATACATTCAATCCAGTTCAGTTCTGGTATTTTGGGTTGGGCTAACTATTAATGCACTCCTCGCGTGCATTTAGTAATAGCCCTCTGTTGATGTGGAGGCTTGGGGAACCTTGTCCTGATTGTCTTCAGTGTCCATAGTGTCAGGGACATTGTCCATTGCCTCTCCTGTGGTTACCTGGGGGCTCTTGTCAATCCCAGGCTCATGTTCAAGTTGACTGGGTTGGTTTGAGATGGAGGTGGCTCTGTTACTGTTACTGAGAGGTGGCTCTGTTCCTCCTATATACTTTCCCCCCTGAACAAACCAGGTATGAACTGGGTTCCTGGCAGCTCATTTCCACTATACCCAGGCAGTCGTAACCTTGCGGAGTCTGCATCCTTTTGACTTGCCCTTCGGTCAATGGGACCCAACTTTTCTTTTACACCAGCCTTCTGTTTAGCAGCTGGGCCTTGACATCTTGCAAGTCCTTTGGGGCTCCAGAACTCCTTGCCACTAGTAGGGTAGTCCAGGTCTGCCTCAACATTAAGTGTTGCATCAGTGAGCCCGAAGTGTATTGCAAGGGACATTTCTTAAGTTCAGAAGACTGAGGAAGACTGTCTTCTCTCTGTGGGACTGCTCCATTAGCTGCTTGGCACTTCTGACTACTCTTTCAGCCAAACCATTTGATTTTTTACCTATTTTCCACATTTTTTTGACTTTCTTTGTGACTACTAGTTGCTTCAATTCTGGATAACAGGGATTTTACTGTATTTGGATATTATGCCCCTCCCTTAATGTCCCTGAAGATGTAATGTGATTCAAAGCCATTAGGCCCACATTATTTCCTTCTTCAATAACTGAAGGCCAATGCCTTGACCACTGTAGGGGCAAGGATTGAAAGGGCATAAGCAGATGTCAGCAAAGGGCAAAGTTCAGATATTTTGTCAGAGTAAATACATGACATCACATACAATCCCGAGATTCTTTTTCCTGCAGGCGAGGCAGAATTTCTACTTACGGCGAGTACAAAAAAAACCCTGTATACAAAAGTGAGAAATTTAAACAAGAAGGCATGCAGAGAAATGGTGAAATTCAGAAAATAAATATTCAATAATAAATAATGTACAAAGCAAGATTCCTTAAATGAGTCTCTGATTGAATTTGATGTTTGATGGTGGAGGGGTAGCAACTGTTCCTGAACCTGGTGGAGTGAGTCTTGTGGCACCTAAACCTCTTTCCTAGGAGTAGCAGTGAGAACAGAGCATGTCCTGGGAGGTGTGGATCCTTGATGATTTCTCCAACAGTAGTGTTCCATGTAGAGGTTCTCAATGCGGGGTAAAGTTGCCTGTGATGTGCTGGGCTGGGCCCACTATCTTCTGCAGGTCTTTCCACTCTGAGTTATTGGTATCCCCATACCAGGCTCTGAGGCGGCCATCAGCACATATACCACTAAACATCTGTAGAAGTTTCCCAATGACTTTTGATGTCAGGCCAAACCTCCACAAACTCCTGAGAAGACGTGCTTTCTTCACAATGACATTTGTGTGTTGAGTCCAGGAAAGATCCTCTGAAATAGTGACTCTGAGAACTTTAAATGTGCTCACCCTCTCCACCTCTGACATGAAACCTTATGCCTACGTTGTCCTGGGCACAATTATAGGATAATTCTAGTAGGTCACTTTGTATTTGGAGTGAGATTCAAATTATGAGTAATTAATACCTGTGCAACTTTCAAATGTACGAACTCTCCGACTGGAAATGAAAGAGGATTGAATATTTTCATGACTTACATTGATGTATGCACTCTCCGACTGGAAACGAAAGAGGATTGAATATTTTCATGACTTACATTGATGTATGCATTCTCTGACTGGAAACGAAAGAGAATTGAATATTTTCATGACTTTCATTTGTATCAAATGATAGGTGGGAAACAATTCCAACAATTAAGTTCTCCCTTCCGACAACTGATTGCCATCAGTTGGAAGTACACACAATTTCTTGATATAAAAGGTTAGAAAGTCTCCAAACTACATGGATTTGTGTAAGAGTTAATGAAGATTACAACTAGAATAGTTAAAAGGTTTTTTGGTGATGAATTTAGATTTCAAGTTATCTATGGTACAGGGGAAATAGAAATACTTCCTCTCATTCTAGCACGAGACAACTGGATAACATTTCTTTACCTGTGTTCTTTGCCAGATCTGCTTTCCCCCTAAGATCATATTTCACACAGTCTAATTTTTTTTTATAGACAGTAAAAGGCCTGCTATTTTTGCTATTCATAGGAGATATACCTCCCTTTTTCAGTAGTGGAATAAAGTTCACTGCCACTGACATAATCAAATTCTGATCAAAATAATTTGCCTGTGGATAAAGGTATAAATTCACAGGAAATATCAAGTAAATGCAAATTATATATATATATAAAATTTCTAATGCATTATCAAAGTTGAATTGGACCCTAATGTTTTTGTAAATTACCGCAGTCTTCCAAATAACATTGTTTTGTTTGTGTAATCTGCTATAGTGTATTTCTCTTTGGTGTAATTCAACCAATGAAATTATTTACTTGCTAATATATTGATTGGTAGGTTGAATGTTCCACTATTGTATATTAATAGGGTACTTACTGGAGGCATAAAGCGAGATATTCTCAATTTGATCAAAATAACCTATTTTTATTAACAGCCATTTAGTTATCTGCACAGATCTCTAAAGTTAGTATTTGAAAGTTGAGTCATCCAATAAGTTTCCTGCACCATATGCCCAATATTATTCAGATTCAATGGGAATTACTAGTATTTTGTAAAAAAGAAACAGATTAAAACTGTGATTGCTGTACTATAATGGTATTCTGCTCCACATATCTAAGGACTGCTAATTGTTTATTAAATTCTGTGAATTTAAGTCTAATCGTATCATTACACTGTAACATCCAGGTTTCTTACTCTTCGGACGGCAGGTCGTCATTAAAATGAGAGTCCTTGCTTGAGACTCAAAAATTAGATGTAATTATGAAAGACTATGATAGGATTTGTGAAGGAAAAGGTTCCATTATTGTAATTTAATGAGTATTAAATGTAAAGACCGAGACATTTGTGGTAAATGCGGGAGATGTTCAGGAGATCAAGCAACATCTGTGGAGGGAGAAGCAGAGTTCATTTCAGGCCAAATATTGATACTCATCCAACAAGAACTTCATAATCAGCAGGTGGCTTATTTTGTTTTCAACTGTTACCCATTACAAGATCAATCTATTAAGACTAAAATGCAAGAAAACAGATGAAGACAGGCTACAAAGAGCACTTTAAGCACAAGCTACCATAATTGCAAGTTTTAAATGGTTTGTTCTCCAAACAAAAATAGTAAAACACCTAGAAAATATACCATGGTTCTTCGCTTTTCTCTCCTCCCCCCCTCCACTTCTGCCCCACATGTGCTAACATTTCGTTCCTCACCTCAGTCAAACTCATACGTGTGCTAAGTAGAAAGTGCTGTGGGATGTTCGCCTGTGGAGTCATCATAGCTGATGGCAAAGGTAGCTGTGAGCATGACACTGCCAGAATGCAAAATGAGACGTAGAAGGACTGAGTGCATCATTGTTACATGTTTGCTTTAGTTCAAACAAAGTCTTCAAATAATGTAATATTACAGTAATATTTTGAGCCAGCGTAGAAGGACATGAAAAATGGCACTAATTTACATTTTAAATGCATAAATTATTACTGCATTTAACTTACAAAAAATGTTTATGGAAAAAATAAACAGCATGAGCTTAGAAGGTAAATATTTTACAGGATGAGATTAGAACCAGTTAAACATGATTGGAACAAAAGGAATGCATCCAATAATGTAGATGGCTGATTAGTAATTCAGTTTGATTCTAGAGTGACATAGATTACATTTCATTTGCTTATATAATATGCATGAGGATGGAAAAGTTTGACGTACTAATTTAACATTGGCTTGGAAAGGTTTTCAAAGTAGTCAAAAGAAATTCCAAAGATACCTTCCTTGTGCAATGGGCCCTGTGGAGTTGCAATGGGCTTGGACTTGCAGAAATATATTCACAAATCTAACCCATCATTAAAATTCTACATGTTTTAATTTCAGTGAATTAAAAACAGTAAGCCAGTTCTTAATTAATATCTAACTTTTTTCTAATGAAACATCATTGACATGAAACTTGACACTGTCTGACTTGGACATTTTCAACATTTTCTGTTTCATGACAGATTTTCAACATCTGCGATATTAAAATGCAATAAAGTAAGTTCAACTTTATGGTCACATGTACCAAGATGCAGTGATCATGGTGGTTTTGTAAGCAGACATCCCATAAATAGTAAATAAATGAGACACAGTGCAAAAGTGCAGAGTTACAGAGAGTGTGCATGTGTATGTGAGAGAGAGAGAGATATCAGTGAACAGTTGTAACAGAGCAAAGGCAACATAATTTTAATTGTTTGTGGTTCATTCAAGAGTTTGATAATGGCAGGGAAGAAACTGTCCTTGAGTCTGGTGGTGAATGATCTCATACTTTTGAGGCTTCATCCAGATGGGTGGAGGGAGAAAAAAATTTGGCCCAGTTGGGATGTCTAAAAATGTTGGATGCTTTTCCAAGGAAGTGGGAGTAATAGATGGAGGGGTGGGATATGAATGATGGTTTGAGCTGTGTTCACAACTTTCTGCAGTTTCTTGTAGTCTCGGCCAGAGCAATTTCCATTTCAGAGATGCACCCTGACAGGATGCTTTCAATGGTGTATATGTGGAAGTTGTTGAGGGATGGTGATTTAGCAAATTTCCTCAGGCTGAGGTGCTGGTGAGCTTTTTTGGCCATTGCATCATCATGGCTGGATCAGGACATGTCACAGGAAATGTTTATTCCCAGCAATTTAAAGCTGTCTACAATCTGCACCTCATCACTGTTGATGCAGATTGAGGTGTGAGTTCTGCCCCTCTTCCAGAATCTATAACGAGCTCCTTGGCCTTGCTGATGTTGAGGGAAAGGTTTTTGTCATGGCACCAGGCAACAAGTCCTTCTTTCTCTCTTCTGTATTCATCCTCTTCATTGTTAAGATCCAGCCATTACATGGTGGCATCCACCAATTTATAAATGGAGTTGGCACTGTGTTTGACCATGGAGAATTCTTGTGCTAATTTTCCCTCTTACTTTCTTCAGTTACCAAGTATTTCAGCTGCAGAATGCCAATTTTACAAAGCTGTTAACAATTCTCTGGATCTATATGGTGCATTCCAAGGTGTCTTGAAAACTGTTGACAGCAGGTCCTTGGATCATAAGAATTTAGCATAGCTTGTTTCAATTATTACCTAATCCTTTAGTTTAATTTGCATTGTGTTTGGAACAGATATTGTGGTAATATGATATTTCTGAAATAAGTATGAAGAGTAAAGGAGTAGGACTGCTGAAGTGTATTGTTGAGGCTAAGAGCAGAAAATTGGAAAAGATGAATTAAGAAACATGTACTTGCTATAACTTAGTTTAATCAAATAACTTTGACATTAATGACTAATTTTCCTAAAATTTTATTAACCGAACACAAGGGATTCTTGCAAAAGTATAGCAATAGAAATACGTAAAAAACTAATACAGTATAGTCCAATCTGAAGGCCAATTTAGAAATTCATCCTCCAAAAATGCATGGGTTTTCAATTGTATTGGTATATTTGGGCTGCATGGGTTCGTGGGCTGGGCCTGTAACCCTGCTGTACGTCTAAGAAAAATAAACACACACACATATATACACATACTCTCTTTGAGAAGATTTGTGGTGTCTGTTTATTGTTCATGGTATCAACCAACAGCCCTCCATACCTCACCCATCCAGGTATCTGTCCAAATTCTTCTTAAATGTTAAAATTGAGCCCGCATTCACCATTTCAGCTGGCAGGTCATTCCACACCCCCACCACATTTTGTGTGAAGAAGATCCCCCTCCTGCACCCCCTAAACGTTTCCCTTTTCACTCTTAACACGTCCTCTGGTTTGTATTTCACCTACCCTCAGTAGAAAAAAAAGCCTATCTACATTGGCTTTGTCTACCCCCCCCTCATAATTTTAAATACTTCTATGAAATATCCCTTCATTCTTCTACGCTCCGGGGAATAAAGTCTGAACCTGTTTAACCAATTCGTGAAGTGTGGGCTACATCTTAGTAAATCTTCCATGCACTCCTTAATTTATCTTTCCTGTAGATAGGTGACCAAAACTGCATACAATACTCCAAATTTGACCTCACCAATGTCTTATACAACTTTACCATAACATCCCATCTCCTGTACTCAATACTTTGATTTATGAAGGCCAATATGCCAAAAGCTTTCTTTACAACCCTATCCACCTGTGATGCCACTTTCAGGGAATTGTGTCTCTGTATTCCTGGATCCCTCTGTTCTCATTACCCCACCCCATCATCCATTGTTTATTTGTGGCCACAATGTGCACTGATTGGCGATCGTGTGGACCTCCTGATCAATGTTCCCTCTCATTTTTAAATTGTCAGTGTGGGTAAAAATCTTGTGTTGTGCAATTTTTAAAATCCCTGTGACAAAAGGCTATGCGCACCGAATGCTTGTGCAAATGTAAACTTGAAATTGTTTCAAGATCATTTTGGCACAGCTCTCATGGCTAATAAAACTGTATTGGCATGTTTTAATACAAGTATGATACCCAAGAGATTATTTTCAATAAGTATAATTATTAATTGCTATATTATTTTAGGTAACTAACCTTTTGCACACACATCAATTTTCTTTGTGCGCTGGTTGCTTTGAGGGAACAGTGGTCCTGATTCTGCACCACTTGATGATCACAGTGATTGGATTTAATACATCAATGCTACATCATGAGGGCACAACATTCCCCCCCCCAACCCCCTTCCTTTGCTCAATGCTTGGCTTCCTTCTCATACAGACATCAGTGAATTTAAGTGTCATCAGTTTGTTTCTGGGTCCACATGCCCAACAAATTCTCTGCATCATTCACAATCCTCACTTTCAGCCAAGATTATAGCATATAGTAAAGAAATAGGATGATTGATGTCCATGTGTTTGTGACTCTGTATGGGAAGGTATTTTTGAAGAGATTAATCAGTAGCTCATACAACCAAACTTGATCAGCGTTTGTTCCACTAGAACAGCCAAAGTAACCCTTATACTGGCTTCCACAGCTCAATCAGGTTTATTTCTGATGGTGTATTCATGCTAAGAGACAACACTTTCAAACTGCTGTATCATTGAATGTAGTCATGCTATCTCTTCCCAAGGCTAGTATCAAATTATTACTAATATGCACCCTTAATTTTGTGCAGATGTATGAAATGAAGACTCTGGCTTGGGCATTCATCAATGAATTGAGATGAATACCATCAGGGTATGGTGAAGGGTGTGGGTACAGAGGGAAAGCTGAGGCAGTAATAGACAAGGTACAGAAAAAATGTCAAATTCTGATATTGACAGGGAAAGTGAGTCAGTGGCATCAGGAGAGCTCAACATTGAGCTCAGAAGTTACCTGTGTCCAAACATAAAGATGAGGTGTTGCCCCTCCAGCATGGAGGCTGCCTTGTTTATAAGTGAACAAGCCACAGACACACAAGCTGGTGGGAGATGGACATTCAAAGCCATAAACTCGGGGTCTCTCCTGTGTGCTCAACCCATTGAATACAGTGAACAACATGGTACAAGTGCAAGTGAATTGCATCTTCCCCTGGAAAGTCCATCCCAGACACCCAAATATCACGAAGATAACAGCAAGAATGAATTGCAGAAGGGGAGCAGTGTGAGAGGCTCTCACAAAATTCCCTTTGAAGGGAGATCTTCAGGTAGGCATCCATAGGACACTCAAAGCTACTGCACAGGTTAAGTGTGTTGGGCTTCATTCACTGACGGATATAATTTAAGAGCTGGGAGGTAATGTTGCAGCTAAATAAGACTCTGGTTTGACCCTGCTTGGAATATTGTGTTCAGTTCTGGTTGCCTCATTACAGGAAAGATGTGGATGCAAATGAGAGGGCACAGAGGAGATTTACAAGGATGTTGCCTGGATTGGAGAGCACACCTTATAAAAAACACATTGAGTGAACTTGGGTCTGTTCTCCAAGGATGAGGGGTGACCTGATTGATAGAGGTATACAGATGTTGAGAAGCTTCAATCATGTGGCTGGCCAGAGGGTTTTTCCTCAGGCCTGAAAAATTTGTGGAACTCCCTGTTATGAAAATTTTGAAGCCAGTGCATCAGATGTATTCAAAGGAGTTGAAAATAGCCATTAACCATAAGTGGCATCACAGGTGGATAGGGTTGGAAAGAAAGCAGGAATCGGGTAGAATTTGCATCATCAGCCATGACATTATGAAGGGATCAATGGTCTTCTCCTTCATCTATTTTCTTTGATTCTAAATTCAGAGTACATGGCATAGCTTTCTTAGGACAAGTAGTTAAAATATTTCCTTTACTTTTTAAAAAGAGATCCACATAAACACCTTTCTCAGGTTGTTTGCTCAGTTCATTTTGGTGTCCATTGTTAGATAAAACTCTTCCTTATTCAATGTGCCACAACCTTCTCCCCCCCCCCCCCCCCCACCTTTCTTTTCACCCAAAAGCAATCAGAGCCAGAGACCCTATTCTTTCCCAAACTCACACTATATCAGGTTGGGGGTGGGGGTCAGGGTCTTCATCATTCCATGGGTCTGGTGCACTGGGATTCCTTGCCGGAGCTTGATACATTGGAATTGGAGGTTGGCTGCTAAGGGAAGAGCCAGCAGGGTTAATGGCTTAGTTCCCAATAACATGACATGTAACAAACTTCAACAGTGAAGATTGACCTCACTGATGGATCTCATAGAACTGCACATCTCCCAACTTACAGTGAGGATAAATACAACCAATATCCACTAATACAGGAATCCAGCCAGATTCAGATTTGCTACATGATTTTAAACTTGTACAATGCAAGTAAAGCATAGAAAATCAAAAACAAATACAAGTGTACAATGTTTTAAGATTGCTATGCTTCTAAAGGTTGATTTTCTTTTCATTCCTACTTTTCTCTTGATGTAAAGTGCTGCTGGACACAGGGAATTCTTTGTTGAAAGATGAGGAATTGAGCGCTCTGAGGAACTGGCACAGAAGAGGTGAGGCCTGGGAAGAAATCAGCTCTGAATCAAAGAACAGTATGGCAAGCACAAATAGCTGAAATAGCCAACTTCTGTTTGTTTTCTTATGTTAACATTTCTGTTAAAGTCTGAAACCCTGTTCTGAGCACAATAATCCAGCTGGTGTTTAAGCAGTGATTTGCAGATATGTTATACAAAGATATTACCAGCCCTGGATGGTTTGAGTTATAAGGAGGGGCTTGGAATTCCACCCACTGCATCCCAGCACTCAGGAGGCTGAAGGGTTTCTCCCAGGACTGGGGAGTCCAGAATTTGGGGTGCAAGTTTGGGGGGAGGGGGTGGAAAGGAGAGAATTTAAAAGGGACCCAAGTGGCAACTTTTTCAAGATGGTGGTGCATGAGTGCAATAAGCTGCCACAAGAGCAGTGGTTCCCAACCTTTTTCTTTCCACTCACATACCACTTTAAGTATTCCCTATCCCATAGATGCTCTGTGATTAGTAAGGGATTGCTTAAGGTGGCATGTGGGTGGAAAGAGAAAGGTTGAAAACCTCTGTTTTAATTGTACCTAATTGACTCGATATGTGCACTGTTTCCTAACTCCAAAGGAAATAGGCCAATGACAATTTGTCTTGAGCAAAATATTTCAGTAACAATTGGGTCTAGAGCAGTGATTCTCAGCCTTCCCTTCCCAGTCACATCCCACCTTAAGGAACTCTTTACTAATTACAGAGCACCAATAGCATTAGGATTACTTAAAGTGGTATGTGAGTGGAAAGAAAAAGGTTGGGAACCACTACACTAGAGGATGATGTTTAATAGACATTTAGACTGTAATCAGAAAGATTCAGAGGATTACACTCCAAATACAGGCAGTTAGAAAATGTGGTCAGTGCAGACATGTTGGGCCAAAGGGCCCATTTCTGTGCTAATACGACGAATTTTATTATGATTTTCTTTAAATACGGTTCCCTATTTAAAACACGAAAAACAGTTGGTATAATAACTTGTACCTTTGAATTACAAATGCAGATTATTTACCCTCAAATTGACTGCCTTGATGTATAGTTCAGTAAATCTTAAACGTTCTTGTACATCTTAAGTTTCTTAATAAATATTTTGCAGCTGCTTTTGTAAGTTAGATATCATATTTAAAGGTCATAATTAATGAGCACAAGAGTGAAATATTGAATAGAATAGAAAGCATACAAGGACCCAAGCATCTTTGAAAATGGACAAATCACCAGGACCATACAAAATACATGTTATTAAAAATGATAAATGCTCTGATCATTTTCCAACCTGCAAAGCCGATGGCAAAAGATTTGAGGACTACTAATATTATTAAAAAGGGAGTGGGAAAAAAAAATCTGAGGCTTGCTACTTTAAGGGGCAATACCAAATTATTGAAATTCATTAAGGACAGCTTAAATCCTTTTTAAAAAGCATAGCATGAACCATGGACAGTTATCACATTGTATTAAGGGAAGGTTGAGTCCTGCTAACATTTGAAGTTGTAACAAGAAGGGTTGTCATGGCAGGTTGATTTACAGGATATGATCTGGAGATTTTAGTGAGCTCAAGCTTCCAGATGCTAGGCTGGCAAACTCTAAATGTCCCCATAATTGAAACAAGAGTGGCAAATTGGATGCATAATTGATTTGAGGAGAGGGATGGGGAATGACTGATAGAGTGTAATGACAAGACAGCCATGACCACTGGGGATTCACAGGGTCAATATTTGTCCCTCACTTAGGCCTAAACGTGAGGGAAAAACTAAAGCTTGCAGAAGATTTGACCACGTGGTTGACAATGGGAAGTACACTGCTTACTTTGCAAGAAAACATGGTGCAGATCTTGTGGGATCTAGACCTCTTTCCTGATGGAGGCAGCAAGAACAGAGCATGTGCTGGGTGGTGTGAATTGTTGACTACTGTTCCCTGTAGACATTCTTGATAGTGGAGAGGGCTTTGCATGTGATGTCCTGGGCTGTTTTCACTCCCTTGGTGGGAGGGGAGGTGGGGGTGCATAATTAGTGCCCCCATACCAGATTGTGATGCAGCCAGTTAGCACACATCTATAGAAATTTGTCAGGGTTTCTGATGTCATACAAAACCTCCGCAAACTCCTGAGGAAGTTGACGTGCTTTCTTCAAGATCCCATTAGTGTGTTGGATCCAGGACAGATCCTCAAGATAGTGACTCCCAAGAATGCAAATTTGCTTACCCTCTCCACCTCGCCTTCCCCTATGTTCTCTGGATCGTACACCTCTGGTTTTCCCTTCCTAAAATCAACTTCTTGGTTTTGGTGAGAGTGCGCAGTTGTTGATGCATCAGTCAAGTTTTCAAATCTCCTTCCTGTACGCCGACTCCTCACCCTTTTTATACATCCCACTACCATGGTCAGCAAATCTGTAGATGGTGTTGTTATCGTAGGAGTCACCCAGTCACGGATGTATAGCGAATAGAGCAGGGGGCTAAAAACGCAGCCTTGTGGTGCTCTGGAACAGATGGAGATGTTCTTACGATTTTCACTGATTGTGGACTGGAGGTGAGGAAATCCAGGATCCAATTAAACAGTGGGTGTTGAGTCTCATCTTGGATTTTTCATGGATATCTTCAACATCTCACTCCACCTGTTTTCAACAGGCCTCGATCATACCAGTGCCCAGGAAGTGCAGTAAACTTGTCCATATGTCTACTGACCAGTGGCACTCACATCCATAGTGATGAAGCAGCTCAGCTCCTGTCTGAGCAGCATGGATCTGTTCCAATTTGCCTACCGCAGCTATGGTTGTACGGCAGAAGCCACGTCACTGGCTCTATATAAAGCCTTTGAACACTTGGACAGCAAAGACGCATACATCAGGATGGCCTTTATTAATTACAGTTCAGCCCATCAAAACTCATCAGCAAACTTTAAGACCTGGCCCTTAACACTCCACTGTGAAATTGGATCCTGGATTTCCTCACCTCCAGACCCCAAATCTGAGTGGATTGGCATGAACACATCCACAATCAATATCAGTACCACAGCACCATGGGGCTGCACATTTAGCCCCTGCTCTACTCACTATATACCCATGTGTAGCTTGGTACAATAACTCTTTCTCCTGTATGTTGACTCATTGCCCCTTTTTATACAACTCACTAATGTGATTTCATCGGCAAATTTGTTGCAAAACAAAATAGCACAAAATGTTCACTTCGTTTTGTGTGCATTTCTATTTTACATAACAGTTTAACTCCCATTTATGTCTTATTCTCAATTCTGAATCATAATTACAATAAAAAGCAAATGTGGTGATATTAGAGTTAAGGAATCATAGAGCACAGAACAGGCCCTTTGGCCCAACTACCCACACTGGCCAAACTGCCATTCTGGGCTAGTCCCATTTTGCCTGTATTGTGTTATATTCTTCCCACATCTAATCAAATGTCTTTTGAATGTCAAAATTGTGCCCTTTTCTACAGTTTCCTCTAACAGCTCATACCAGCCAGATACAGACCATTCTCTTCGTGGAAACAGAGCCCCTCGGATCCCTCTTGAATCTCTCCCATTTCAACTTAAACCCATACCCCCAGTTCTCAAATCATCTGCCTTGGGAAAATGACTGGGCATTAGCTTTATCTATGAACCTTTGATTTTATAAACGATCATCTTGCAGCATCAGAATCAATGGAGAATAAACACCCAGCCTATCTAACCTTTCCCCACAACTCAAGCGGTCTCGTCCCAGCAACATCCTGGTAAATTCCCCTTCCACCCTCTTCAAATTTATTGATGTCCTTTATGTAGCTGGGCAACTAGAACTTCATACCATACCTTAAGTGTTGTCTCACCAATGCCTTGCCCAGCTGCATCATAAAATAATCCAAAACTATACATTATTGTGCAACAAAGTGCAACATTTAATATAAATGTTTTATTTATGATACATTTTGGCCAATGAAGTCTACAGATCAATAGGGAATACTGTACAATCAATACATGTTCAAACAAGATCACTGATATAGGAGTTGACAAATAGATTTAACTGCCTTGCCACAGTTCAAAAGACAGTGAGGGAAAGTGTTGAAAGATGCAGCATATTTTTGGTGGTAGCAGTTCAATTTGGAGAAAGGAATTGGAACCCAGTTCAATAATATAGTATGCTAAAGAAGAAAAAAAAAAATCTTGTAAATTACACAAATTTATTCAAAAGTAACCACAACACAAAATATCCAGGAAATCATCTCTTGGACCAGAAATTGTCCTTCAGTAACCTGGTACAAAGTTACATTAATTGCCAACTGTGGAAAAAGCTGCCGAGTGTTGTACTTATCTTAGTGTATTTAGAACATAGTGTAATTCCTGTATAAAATAAACATTATTTAACTTAGGCTTGCAAAACAGCCCAGCAAGGGTTTATTACAAAGAAAGTGATGCAGAAGTCCAAAAGACATCTTCGTTTCTGAAATTAAACTGCATTCAGCAAAAATTAAAATGCAAGGTTCTGAAAATGATAATGTTTGCTATTTTGGTGAAAGGTTGTCCTAGATGCCATACTAATTAAATATGCTGCCAGATCACTGTTAAGAAAGTGCTTAAAAAGTAACCAAAGCAAATCACATTACTGGGTTCAATGATCACTGATAACATTTGCTGCCAGCTTTAGCCAAATGAAAGTGCTTTATTTTACTCCTAAAAATGTGTACATTAGTCTGCACCAGCAATATACTCACATCAAACAACCGAATTCAACTAATAATGTTCAACTGCTAGGTAAGAATGAAAGCACGTTAACCAGACCACAGGCTTATGCTTCCTCTTCAGGAAAATTCAATATCTTGCGGTGGGCCTGTCGTAAATACTGTTGCTCCTTGAAGTACACTTTAAAAGCTCCTTTGATAGCTACAAAGGCAATACCACCCTGTTAAATAAACAGACAAGAACATTTAATCCAAAAAGTATGCTCCAATACGTCAACACATTCCAGTAAGCTTTTCTCCCCCCTCTCAGTTTCTAATGTTTTTATAACTATTGGGTTAATAATATGCACAATCAAGAAGAAGGGGGGTTCTTTTGAATTATCATTCTTTAAATTGTCATCTAAAATTAAGATAAACCAAAATATGGATTAAGGGTGGCATCTCTGAAGACTTTATTTAAAATTTTATAACATGAATACAATAGAGAATTAGATTTAAAGAAAAATTTAAAAAAATTAAAATGGTACGATTACAATATTACATCAGAAAACTACACAAAATAACTCCCCCCCCCCCCGTTAATTGTATTAGTAATCCAACTTAAAATTAGTCCAACCTTCCCCCCCCCCCCACCCAAAAATAAAGAGTGAGATTAAGGGCGGCATGAGAAAAAGAATCAGGATTTATTGTCATGAGCAAGTCATAAAATTCGCTGTTGTACAGCAGCATCGTAGAGGAAACATTTATATTATAAACCATCTCATAACATTACAAAAAAATAGAATAATAATGATTCACAATAAGTAAGGCAGTGCCTTTGGTTCATTGATTATTCAGGAATCTGATGGCAGCAGGGAAGAAGCTGTTCTTGTGCTGTAGTGAGCTCATCTTTAGGGTCCTGTACCTTTTCCATGATGGTAGCACAGTGAAGAGGTTGGGGGTCCTTGAGGATGGAGGCTGCTTTTTTAAGACACCACCTCATGTAAGCGTCCTCAATAGAATGAAGTCTGGTGATGTCGCAGGCCGAGTTAACAACCCTCTGTAGTTGGCCTGAGGGTTGACATTTCCATACCAGCCAGAATGCTCTCCACGGTACACCTGTAGAAGTTTGAGAGACTTCGGTGACATATCGAACTGCTTCAGACATCTCACAGAGCTGCCTTTGTGATTGCTTCAAGGTGGAGACTCCAGGACAGATCCTCGGAGATGATGACACCTAGGAATTTGAAGTTCTTGGCCCTCTCCACTATTGAGCCCTCAATCAGGACTGGGTCGTGCTCCCCTGACTTCCTCAAAGACTACAATCATCTCCTTGGTTTTGCTGACTTTAAGCTCAAGGTTGTTGTCATTACACCATTCGACGAGTTGATCTCCCTCCCTCCTGTAGCCTTCCTCATTGTCATTTGTGATTCTACCAACAACTGTGGTGTCATCGGCGAACTTGTAGATGGCATTGGAATTGTGCCTGGCCACAGTCATGGGTGTACAACGAGTAGAGCAGTGAGCTAAGCCCACATTCCTTGGAGGTGTGCCTAACAGGGAGGAAGAGATGTTGTTTCCAATTCATACTCACTGTGGTCTTTCAATGGTTCAGAATAAGTCAAAATGAATTCAAAGGACAAAAAGGTTAGAATTTCAATGAAGAAATTACAAAATTGCTGCCTGTGCATTTGGTGTAAAATTTTAGATGCTGAACGAGATGATTTCTTCTATAGGGTATAAGATTGGGTTTGATGTTAATGGATAAATACTTAGTTAATTTGGTTTGTATTTTTGGTGAGCCAGAGCCCCATTGTTGACACAACATTCAAAAAAGCATTTTGGTGAATTTTATGCTGGTCAAAAAGAATAAGGAAAACATGCCAACATCTGAAAACAGACTTCCTTCTTCACCTCAGCCTTTCAGAGATAAAATGTTCAGTCAGATGTTTCCTGATCAAACATGTCTTGGTTCCACAGACTGTTACTAACACAGCACTATTTTAAATACTCTACCCAGCTGCAACAATTTCCAAAATTTATAGCACACCACTTCTTGATTTTGCAGCAGTTTGGGTTAAGCATTTGCACATTTGACGGACGAGGCTGAATTTGCTCACTTTTTGAATCCATACAACAGAGCTCATCTTTATAAAACACAGATAAACTGGAACTGTTGACTGATCATTTCTACCCATGGATGCTGCCTGACTTAGAGTTCCTCCATCAGCTCAAGGTTTGCTCAAAGTTCTATCATCTGCAGTTTTTGCTTCTCTCTTGTAAAACTATTTTCTTGGTTTGCAAGCTTTTAAAATCATAGTTGCACTAAATACAGGTAGTGGATTTAGTCTTGAATGAGTTTATCACACACAGGACTATTTAACCTTAATGCTCTCAAGGGACTGGAGAACATTCATATTCAATGTATTGCCACTGAGTATGCATATTAGATTGACAAAGGGCACAAAAACTTGCCATAAATTTATGATCAGGTCATCCCAAAGTGCATTATTTAAAAATAGTTGTAATACAGCAAAATTAAGCTTCAAATTTGCATGTGGCAAAATCCCAAGAGCAAGATATGACCAAATACTGTTTTGGTTAGATTCACAGAAAAACACTGGTCAGTTACTGAGAGGATCACTTTGCTTTCCTTCAAGTACCATCTTGTTTCCTTCCACATCCATCTGTGAAGGTGGATATGACCAATATTTAATGTCACATCCAGAAGTTATCCCTTCTGCCAATGCAGAATTTTCTTGGAAATAGTGCATTTCCATACAAGAATAGAATCTGTACTAACAACTTTCTAATCCAGAGTTACCAATCAGGCCAAATGCAGACATCTACACATTTAGAAACATCCTCTTCTGCTGATCCACATGTTCATGACAGAATCAAAAATACATCAGTAAAGATGTAGGTTTTTAAAAAAAAATTTAGACGTACAGCATGGTAACAGACCCTGCTGGCCTAGGAGCAGCCTATTAACCCTATAGAATTTTAGAACATGGGAGGAAACCAGCACACCCAGGGGAAAACCCACGCAGACATGGGACAAAGGACAAACTCCTTGCAGACAGCAGCGGAATCAAACCTGGGTCGCTGGCACTTTAGTAGCATTAAATGGATTAAAAACACATGCATAACAGTCCAGTGCTACAATACACGTCAAAGAAAGCTTAAAGTATTTATGTTTAAGAATACTTCTCACCAAAATTGTCCTTTGCAAGTTTGAGTTGACATTGCTGAACATTAATTTACCAACTATTGTAGCAATAGTAGGAAAAACCAAAGCCCCACAAAGAATGCGAGTAGCTGATACATGATCCGCTAGGGGGCTTGCCTCAGCAGGAACGCGAGGAACTGGGCAACCTATTCCTGTGAGAATAAAAATAGATGGATGAACAAAATAAAACAAACATTTCCTATTTGCTTTGATTGGGGGGGGTGGGGGGAAAGAGATTAAAATATTTACATGCTATTTTATTGCTAATATTATCCAAAAGTACAGCAATAAAGCTGAAGCAGTCTCATTGCAAGAAAGCCATGCAGCACAATTCTGATTCAGGTATATTAATTCCAGAAGCAAAATATTTTAAAGTCATTTGTCATATATTCAAACAGCACAGAAGTGGACACTTCAGCCAATGCCAATCCTTGATACTCAGTAACACTAATCTTAGTCATCTTATTTTTTCTTCTCTCTTCCAACAATCCCATCAACAATTCTACCATTAGAAAGTTACAGCTGCCAACCCACACATCTTTGGGACGTGGGAGAAAATCCCAGAAGAAAGCCATGCAGTCACAGGGAGAATGTACAAACTTCACACACAGTACCAGGATTAAACTGAAGTTGAGACAGCAGCTCTAATGACTGCACCAGTGTATCTTCAGTCATCTTTATACTCATCATTTTTTGACCCCCAGCCACACAATATTGAAAAGTAATTAAAATGTTAGTCTACAACAAAGTAGATTTTACAATGTGTCCATTATTTTCTGGCACTGGGTTAAGTTATGAAAATTCCATTTATACATTTTCTAAAAGCTGCAAATTAGTCTTTTTTTTTTTAAAATCAGTTCGTAGCATCACCTTTCCTCATGGATAAAAAAAATTACTATTTAAGGAAAATTAATGGTGATAGCATACATTTCTTCAATTTGAGCACTTGACCTCTGACTTTATAGGTGTCTCTGAAGCTTCATTCAGCACAAGCTGCTTCGGGTTCAGCTCATATCTTTTTAGTTTATTCTTTATAGCCAATGCTAACGTCAAAGGCAAGCAGATTGATCAGATTATTATTCACAAGAGAAATGAATTCCACATTTTATATCCTTCAGATTATCATCTGGCATTATTGGATGCCTAGGATGGCTTAAATTTTGCACTAATAAAGGCACAAAAAAAGTCACTGGCAACTGCAATTCTCAATATTGGCGCAATTAGCAATATTCATTTCCAGCATAAAGAAGATTCTTTGCAAAAATAATCTAGTTTATAATTTCAGATCTAGACATTTGCACAATTTTAAAATCCACAGTATACTTAAAAGAAGCAGGCAGTAAGACTTGACAAAATCTAAAAGATTTAGATGCTTTCTGAGCCTAAAAAGGTATAATTTCCAGATATGGAAAGTATGCATTAAATTAAGTATGCATTTTCTAAATTAGTTTCATCATTTCATTGTGGTTTTAAAAATGTTCCCCAAACTCACATTCCACCTTAAGCAATCCCTATGCTTTGTGATTGCTTAAGGTTGTATCTGAGTGGGAAGGGAAGGTTGAGAACCACTGCTCTAGACCCAATTGTTACTGAAATATTTTGCTTGAGAAAAATTGTCACTGGCCCATTTCCTTTGGAGTTAGGAAACTGTGCACGTAAACAAGTTAATTAGGTACAATTAAAACAGTGATTTTCAAATCTTTTCTTTTCACTCACATACCACCTTAAGCAATCACAGAACACTTATGGCATAGGGATTGCTTAAGATAGTATGCAAGTTTAGGGGGCAGTTTGAAAACCATTGATTTAATTGTTTTCTTCCCCTGCACAAAACCAGACATAATTCATCATCTTCCCCTCTCCCTTGCCCTGTAAGTTTCCTAGAGTCTCCACACTTCAAATACAAAGATACAAAGCCACAGTAAACATCCTTAGAACCAATTTCATGCCAACAAGGGTCAACATTGCATCCTCTGTTTCAATTACAAAGGAAGATTACACATGTAATGGCTATACTTCCTGAAAGTTAGGCCAAGGGATAATTTGAAGGAAAAATTTCAGGATATTAAAATGGGAATAAGAATGTAGCAGGAAATAATATTTGTTGGTTAGGAGCTCCTAAACAAGATGAGAGAAAAGAATTGGGGATAGGCGAATGGTGAAGTTTGAACAAATCTCTATATAATGCAGTAAAATACCTTTAACAAAAATCTAAAGCATTATGATGCAAAGCTAGGAGTTCTTCAATAAACAAGTCACATTGAATTTTGAAAGAGGCTCAATAGATAAATTAATTACTTTGTTCCTATGGTCTTTGCTTAAAAGTAAAAAATATTGTGACTGACCTCCGATATTACAAAGACTTCAGCAAAGAGGTTAACTTTTGAAACTTGCATTATTGTGTGAGTAAATGTGGCAGCCAATTTTCTTTTGCAAAACATGTTCATTGGGAACAAAGCTGACAAGGCACAAGAGCACTTTTTTTTTAATGTTTGTGTTTTCAAACTCCTTCATATCTAATTTTTAATTAAAAATTCACCACGGTAACAGGCCCTTTCAGCCCACGGTCCAAGCTGCCCAATTGACCTACAACTTTGGAGGGTGGGAGGAAAGCAGAGGACCTGGAGGAAATTCATGCAGACACAGGGAGAATGAACAAATTCCTTACAGACTGCATCAAATGCGAACCTTGGTCGCAGGCACTGTAACTTAATTATCGAATTAGGACTCCCCAGTTGCAGGTAGGCGAGTTCAGGTAGGTCAGTTTAAATTTTTTGGGGGTAAACAATCCAACATTTTTATGCAGTGGAGACTTTCTCGGGGCCATGTGCTCAGGCCGGAAATAGTTTAATTTCACCTCTGCGAGAACCTGATACAATTAGCTTACCTATCATTACAAAGTGTGATTTTACTCTTCCTATCTAAATGGATAGAATATATTTCTAAGATTTTGTTAACAGCGGTCAGATTTAAAAGGCCACTTGAAATAACCACTCATTTTCATATGCCTCAGTGGGAAACTGCTGGCCGTCCATGTTGACAAAGAAAGGGGATTTATATAGAGCATGAAGTTTGCCGCCTGCTGACCACCTTTCCTGATGTACATTCCCTCCATCACCTCTGGCATCTGCTCCCTTGCTTTCCCAATGGCAGCTGCCTTTAAACTCAATCTTTATCCAGTTTTTGATTCCTTGCCAGCTCACAATTTACACACCAGTATTAAGTGTGGTTGGTGTTTTAAATGTGCAGTGGAATTGTAATTGGTCATTATTATTGCTATAGCATTGGATCATCTCAGAAATTCACAATTACAAACTTCACTTCAGAGACTTGGTCGTGTAGTCCATGTTACATGTTAACAAGGAGCAGCTGCCTTGTCAGAGGTCACATCTTTTGAATGAGTCAAAAGATTTGAGGATCTGTTCAAGATAATAAAGATATGAAGTACAGGGGTCACATGATGTGAGGCGAGTGAGAGGAGGTGAAACCCAGGAGGTCCCAGATCCAAAGGAAAAGAAAACCTAAAAATATATCAAGAGTTATCAAAATACTCACCAGGGTTATTGCAAGATGGCAACAGCAAGAAGATGACAAAGAAAAACAAAATGACCAGCAAAAACACCAAAGAAGCAGCTCCGATGCCAGGAGGCCAATCTGAGTCACCTCTTGGCAAGGGAAATGGTGGGGCAGCTCAAGGCACACTTCAGAGGTCGACCTGAGAAGAGATGCAGCCCATTCCACAGAAACACCAAGGTCGAGGTAAGGCTAGTCTATGGAGGGGAAGCGACACTACTCCTGATCAGCAAACAGGAAGTGAAAGTCCTGTGGAGTGCACTGGCATTGAGTGCGATGAACGCATGACGGTCAGCAGGAGCAGCGGCAGCGCGATTGAGTGGCCAGGAAGTGCGGGGAGCACGTTGAGTTGGAGAACAGTGGGCTCAAGGCGATCCAGCATTGGGTTGGGCAGCACGGCAAACAGCAGTGACAATGGCGAGGGCAACAGCAATGGAGGCTGCAGCAGTCAAAACAGAGCGGGGTGGATCGACACAAGGCCAGGAAAGGTCAGGGAGGCAAGGCAAAGGGAGAAGGAGGGCTTGGAGACCTCTGCATGATTTGTTGGAAGCCATGGAACTTGTGTAGGATAAACTGTCCCAGGCAGTGCTGAGGAAATGGCTAGGAAATTTGACAAAATGCAAGGTGCCCTCTGGCTTAGCAGGGAGAATAGCAGATGTAGAAAATAGAGTGGGGACAAATGAGGACAGAATAAGCAGATGGAAAATTATTTGGATGTGTTAGAGGGAGAGGGAACATGTCTCCATAAGCTGGATGTCCTGGCAAATTATTCTTGTAAATATAAAAAATAGTGGGGTTGATAGAGGGCATCGAGGGAAAGAATCCTGAGAGTTTTTTTTTAAATATAAACGCCCCTCCCCCAAGTGCTGGGAAGAGACATATTAGGAAAGGGTGGAGGTGGAGAGGGCACACCCCTTCCGAAACCAGGCTCTGGGGAGAAACCTCATTCAGTTCTGGAGAAGCTTCTGCACCACCAAGACAAGGAAAAAATTTGGTGGGGGGGGGGGGGGGCCAAGCAGTGGCCAGTGCTAAAAAGGGAGGGGAGGCTGATGGAACTAGAGGTACAAAGTATTTTTCTTCCCCGATATCAGCGCAGCATTTGTAAAGCACAGAAAATAATATTAAGCAGTCAAAAAAAAACTGATGAAACAGGAGGGATAGGAGTGGGTCCTTAGGCACCTGGCCATTCTGAAAGTGGTACTGTGGTCAGGGGGGTGGGGGGGGAGGTGGGAGGGAGAAAAAGGTTTTTTTCAGACCTGGGAAAGGCACAGCAATTTGCCAAGGAACTGTCAGCACTCAGGGAAAAAATAAAAATGGGATTAAAATATATCAATGTACACAACTGCTACAAAATGTAAAAACTGCTAAATGCAAAGTATTTTGATGTAAATATGTATGATGGAGGGTTTATGAAAATGTATTAAAATGAGAAAAGGGAAGGAATCTGGGAGGAGGGTGGAGGGGGAAGATGAAAGGGAGAGGTGGCGATTACATAGACTGAACAATAGAGGGAAATGACAGTGGCGTGGGAGATGTGATTGCCAAAGGTGGGGGGGAGGGGGGGTGGGAAGAAGAAAAAAAAAGGGGTTGGTTGTTGTATGCAGTTTTTGTCTTTGTCCCTTTTTTGGGAGGTTTCATCGTGGAACCAGTGGGTGGGCCCAAACAATCAAGGATAAGATACTGGATAGGTATCAGACAGGGGAAGATGAAGGTACTGGGGCGACACAATCAAGGGTGAAATCACAAGGGCAATGACCAAATGTATAAAATGTTCATTTTTATGTAAATGGATTAAACAGAATGGTGAAGAGGAAAAATGTCTTGGCACACAAGAAAATTGGGAGTGGATACAACTTGCCTTCAGGAAACATATACAATAGAAAATGAAAATCAAAAAACTGAAGAGGATGGTGGGCCAGGTAACAGCATCCTCCTTTAATTCTAAGGCAACAAGGGTTGGGAATGAGGGAGGGGAAAATGGCAATTTTGATAGAAAAAACATCCCGGTGAGGATGTAAAGCATGGTCATGATATACCAGGAAGATTTTTAATGGTGCACTGCCAGATATATTCAGAATCCTGGACCTTTATGATGAGAAATTTGTAAGATTTTTTGGGGAAATTGACAGAGGGAAAACATCCTGGTTGGGGACCATTTCAATTTTTGTCTAGATCCAGTCTTGGATGTCATTGAGAAAGATAACTATGAGTAAGGATGACTTAAACTACCCAGACCTTCATGAAAGAGCTGAATTTAATAGATGCTTGGAGGCAACAGCATCCAATGGAAAGGGATTATTTATTTTATTCAAAACAGCACGACTCCTACACTAGGATAGATTTATTCTTGGCATCAGCCCAAAAAGAGAGTAGGATCATGGAAGCCGAATATATGGCGAGACTTTTATCAGACCATTCCCCCTTGACACTGACAATTGCAATGCTAGATAAAAAGGAGATGGCGTACAGATGGCGCCTTAATCAAATTATACAAAAGCAGTTAAAAGAGAATATTTAATGGAGGTAGAAGAATTGGAACAGGAGATTGCAGACAGAAAAAAAACTTGCAAAATTTGGGGTCAGAACAAAAATATCCTTAGATATAATACTCTACAAACATATACAATTGAGAAGGCCATATTAAGATTGAGGCAGAAATATTACAAGTTGGGGGACAAGACCATAAATTCCTTTCCTGGCAGCTGAGGGCAGAGCAGGCCTCAAGAATGATCAATGCAGCTCAGACAGGGGAGAAAAGGATCTCATAAGATGAAGGAGATTAATGAAACCTTTAGACAATTTTAAGAAAAATTGTACAAGTCAGAATCATAGGGAAAGCCTGAGAAAATAGATGAATTCCTGTCAAAATTGGAGTTACCAAATTTAGGTCAGGAAGATCAGGAGGAATTGAATGCTCCCTTCACAGAAGAAATAGAGAAATTACAGACTGGTAAGTCTCCAGGGGATGATGGGTTCCCCCGAGTTTTACAGGGAATTCAAAGATCTCCTGATGCCCATCTTTATGGAGGTGGTGAACCAGGCAGTTGAACCCCATACACTCCCAATCTTTTTCAATGGCAATTATTAGCAATTCTTAAAAGATAGGAACCCTCTGAAACTGTCCTCATAGACCTATTTCAATGCTGAACATGGACTATAAAATACTTGCGACAGCTTTGGCAAATAGATTGGCAAAACATTTCCCAAAGCTAACAAATGTAAACCAAGCAGGCTTTGTACAATAGAAACAGGCTACGGATACACAAGTAGACCATTGAGTATCATACATCTGGCACAGTTGAAGGATGACCCAAGTGTAGCCGAAGGCATTTGAAGGCTAGTGTGGGACTTCCTGTTTTAAGGTACTGAAGCAATTGGGGCTAGAACCAAATTTATAAATTGGATTAGGGCACTGTATCATGTGCCCAAGGCAAAAGTTGTGACCAATGGGCAAATATCTCCAGCCTTCTCACTATCAAGATCAAGTAGACAGGGCTGGTCATTGTTTCTAGTTCCATTCATTTTAGCTATAGAATCGCTGGCTGAAGCCATATCACGGGATCCAGACGTCAAGGAGTTCAGAGTAGGCTGGGAAGAACACAAAATCATCCTAATTGTTGATGATTAATTGGGACAAGAGCAAAATTATGCCACTTACAAAAGGGGATTATATTTCAATTCAAAGTAAACAGTCAATTGAAATGGACATAAAAGGGGATCAAGTGTCTGAGAGTCAATAATCTACAAAATTTATATTATCTAAATTATACCCTCTTGCTCAAAAAAATTGAGGTAAACCTAAACAGATGGATGACCCTGTAAATCACGTTGCTGGGCAGGGTCAAATGTATCAAGATAAATGTGCTGCCAAAGCTTCAGTACATCTTCCAGACTTTCATAATATTAATGCACAGGTAAGAAGGTTCATTTGGAATGGGGGGGAGGGGGTGGGTGGCAGGGTCTCCATGCAGAAATCATCCTGGGATTACTGTCTGGGCAGTAATCTTTGAGGGAGAAGGTATACCATCCTGGGCACAAATGGGTCTGGACACAACAGACGAGAAGATAATAGATTTTTTTTATAAATGGGACTCTAAATTGTTATCGGGTGATAAAGACATCCCTTTATTAAAATATATTCTTTTATGTATAGAACAAGATCAATCCATTGGGCTTAAAGTGGGGTTGTTGTCAAAAACACCTGACTCAGAATGGCTTAATACCATGGACAAAAGATAACAAGATCCTGGTTACCAGATGGATGACCCTGTAAATCACGTTGCTGGGCAGGATCCTGGTGCCAGAAAGGGATCAGATGTATCAAGGACTGTTATTAGTGGGGGCTCATTTGAACAAATTAAAAATAAATATAATTTGTCAAACAGGATATTCTTTTGCCATCTTCAGTCAAGGTCTTATTTAAGGGACAAATTAAGACCAGCTATAGTCTTACCGGAGTACAGTGGCACGGAGGCCTTGATTCAAAGGGGGAACACATGCAAGCTTATTATAATTTATTTCTTACTTCAAGCAGAAATCCTGAAACCGAATCTTCATAAATCTAGGCAAAGGTGGGAGTCAGACTTGGGTGTAATGATTGATGAATTGTGATGGTCATACCTGTGTTATGACAGCATGACCTCAATTATTAATACCCTATACAGGCTGGTGCAGTATATGAGCTATACACCACAGAAATTGAACAAGGCTAAGCTAGGAACTTCAGATCGATATTTTAGGCGCAGTATAGAGACAGGAACCTTTGTGCACTCAACCTGGTTATGCTCCAAGGTGAGACTCATTTGGGTAGAGCTTAGCCAAGCCCTAGAAAAAAAAAATCATAGTTAAAAGAATTTTCACAGGACCCAGAGTTGTGCCCGTTAGAAAATATCATGGACATCAGACTTACGATGAAGCTGTCCAAATTTCAAATCCAATTTGTGCTGATTGCTTTGGCGGTGGCCAGAAATGCATAGCAGTTGTCTGTAAGTCTGACTTTCATCTAGGCATTGCATGCTAGAATGTGGAAATGCAGAGCTGTGTTCCCCTGGAGAAAATGACCTACAACTTAAAGGGAGAAATATGATACCTTCCTTAAAATTTGGCAATTGTACCTGCATTTTATAGGGGCAAAGATATAGTGTGGTCCTTTGTCGTTCTGTTTCCATCTACCCTCTCTTTGGAGGGGGGGATCGATTCATCCATCCATCTTAATTATGTTGAGTCACAAAAATTTAAAGACCTTGAGGCTGGTGGTTTGGTCCTGACGAATCTTACAATCTGTTCTTGTTTTTACTTTTTGGTTAGAATTTTTTTTTTTTAAATGTGTAATTGTTTGGTTTTACCTTTTGGTCCTTATGTTCCTATATATCTGCAAGGTAAAGGGACACTAAAATGCTACAGGAATAGGGGACAAGGACTAACTTATTGTTGCTGTTTTTCTTTTTAGGGTAAGAGTCTATTTAATTTTGTCTCTGGGTATATTAGTTGGGATAAACGAGGGGGAATGGGGGGGGGAAATTAGACTCAACAGTGAAGCTTGTATATAATTGGAAAATGTAGTGTGCTTTTATTATTATGGATTGTTGATACTGGGTTTGAAAAACAAAATATTTAAAAAACAGATTAAGAAAAAACAATATCCCATAGGGGACATCTTGTTGCAGTGGAAGTTTCTGACCATTTCTTGGAACTTTCCAATTATGTTAGAATTTCAAAACAAAGTTCCTGAATTCTTCAGGAAAATCATTTAAATGCTAGTTTATATCAATTTTCATCTCCAAAAGTGGGGAGAATAAAAGGGAATTCAAGGTCACATCAAGCAATCAACCAGTCCCAAGATTCTAGAAAAAAGCAATACAAGAAATCAGGATAATCTAAAGATGCAAAGGGAAGACAGACAACATAAATAAGGTGATCCAAAAAGCAGAGTAAAATAGCTACAAACTTAGAAATAGGCTAAATTAGACTAATTAGAGAAAGCACCAAAACCAAGCCTGCAAAGGTTACAATATCAGACATTTCTGGACTATTAATCAAACACTAAATTATGAATGAAACCCAAAACAAGAAATAGGAGCAGGAATAAATCATCTGGCCCATCGAGCCAGTTCTGTTCAAAAGGCTAATGACTGATATGTCCGTAAATTCAGCTCCAACCACCTGCCATCTCCTTATAACCCTCAATTCCTATATTATGCAAAAAAAATGTCGTAAATATATTTAATGAAGTCATCTTCATTACTTAGAGAATTCCACAGATTCCATCCTAAATCTGAATCTTGAGGCTAAGTCTTCTAATGCTCATCTCACCTACCAGTGGAAATAACTGTCTATCTAACTCATAAGTTTATATGTTTCTACAATACCCTCTCCCATTCTCTCAGAATTCAAGTACAGACCCAGGAACTTCATCTTTCCTCATAGGCTAACCCCTCATCTCCGGAATTAACCTGTTGAACCTTTGATTTTTAATTGAATTTTATTTTGACATACAGCAATAGTAACAATCCCTTTCAGCGCACAAGCCCATGCCGCCCAATTAACCTACAGCCTCCAGTGCGTTTTGAAGAATGGGAGGAAACTGGAGCCCCCAGGGAAAACCCACAGATCAGACATAGAGAGAATGTACAAAGTCCTTACAGACAGCGAGGGATTCAAACTTGGTCCTCATCATTGGTGCTGCCACTGTAACAGCACTGCACTAACTGCTACACTAACAGCATGGGTTATTTAGCACACCTTCATCCAAACTTTCTATGGATCAAATAATCACCAAGACAAATACATCATGAGACATGGTTTCATTAGAGTTTGAATGCAGCTGTACATGTGAAATCATATTGAGAATTACACTTCAGGAATGAACTGCCTTACAAACTACCTGCTGTGCACCCAGAAAACAACTCAACCTGTACAAGAGTCAACTATTCCCACTTTCGTCTCTTCAGCCATCTCAGAACCAACAGAACAAGAATGGATGTAAGTCAGCCCCTCGATCTCAAGGTTCCACCAAGGAATCACCTTGTCATTATATAGAAAACACCCAAGTGGCCAGGAACAATTTAACATCAAAGCACAAAACAAAATATTTCATTAATGCTAATGAGAATTCTTGTGTCACCGCTCAGATGAAGGATCAATCACCTAATTAGATAAGGGAGGCACCCAATTTCTAGCCACACCACACAAAAACATTACAAATTAAAAATAAATATGTACATTATTTGCTTTTTCACACATTTTGTAAAGAGCATGACGGCACACTAGATTATGCAGCGTTTAGTTCAAAATTCCATCCATTTTGGAGCTGCTTCCTGGATGCTATTTTCCTCACAAGTACTGAAAGGAAAAGGATTGAAGGGTTACCATTTATATTCTCAATAAACAGACAAGTACTGGGAATTCTTGTCAACAATATTTCTAAGATTTGAAAAGGACTGAATCTCATAATTAAGACAGACAAATAATTTATGTTTTAGATGATCACAAAACTCAATTTTGTTATCTGGAAACATGCTGCTCAATGTTTTTAAGATTACCTGGAAATATGCTATTTAAAATCTGCAATTTATTGGAGTATTTTCGCCATAATCTCAGCACGTAATCCTCCCAACGAATCATCTTTCCCAAAATAAGCATAACTGGAATGGTTGGAAGTCCAATTAAGAGAAATAGTGGATCAGCTCTCTCCATGACATCCAGGCCTTCTTTGTGTCCTACAACCTGAAGGCAAATATTCATATTATCCATTAGAATTTAGTCATGAATTACAAATGGTGAGATTGCTGATATTGACCATTCAACGATCTACCATAGTTAATTGTTTACACTATCACTTTGTATTTCAGTTCCAAGTTCATTAAAACACTTCAAATGTATAACTGCATCCCATGAGAAAACAAGTACTAAGGAGCCGATAGTATGTACAAGCAAACCACACAAACAGTATTTTTATTTTGAATGTGCAGAGAACGTCTGGAAACAAGGTGCAATCCACTGTACAGATGGCTGATCAAATCTATACTTTCAGGTGTATCAATTCAGTACGATAAAATTTGACATAATTACTCTAAAAAGTGATTAATCTCGATTTCAATTTTTGCAAAAAGGTTACCCGCAATTATGTACAGTTAGCCAGAGTTTTCTTGATTGCTTGTATTTTACCTGCATAACAGTCACAGCTCCGTAGGTGACAGCTGTCCAGTAGATAGAACCCACCATGATTCCAGCTGCAGCAAATGGGCATGCTTTTGAGATGAGTCTGTCTGCAAGATCCAATACATAAACGACTGGACCTAAAACAAGGTGGGGAGAAAAATAATCCAAACTCAGAAGATACATGATATTATTTTGATTAAAGATTCATAAATTCATGTTCCTAAATGTGACACTCATTCTGACCAAATGAAAAAAAACGATTTTAGATTTACTAATTTTGGTTCAATTATTACAATCACAACTGCAGACTACAGAAAATTTATACTGTAATAAACAATCATTTCCCTTGATTCAATTGGCAAAGAGCAATAACTGAAAGAGCAATGAATCAACTGGAGGCAAGCTAGTAAACATAACACAAATTTTATGGTTGTAACCACAGCATGACTACTAGTATTTTCCATCAATTTTAAATAATGTTTTGCCTAATTTCAGTAGTGAAGTTAATGCTGAAAATTCAGTCCTCCTCTACTTGTCTTTGCCAACTGAATTAAGAGAAATCACTTGAAACTATTTAGTCTTCCTTTATTCTTTCACATGAAGTCCCTTAAAGTATTAGTTCTATTTTTCCAATCCTTTACTATCTCCAAGTTTCAACTTTATTCAGCACCCTGTCTAATGTTTAAATATCAAACTCAATTTTTACTGAATTTTATGATTCCGAATTGTCTGTGCATCCAGGCCGATGATACCACAGTTGCTGGTCGTTGAGAATCTTCCTGGAATGGTGCAAGATAGCAAGAGGTGTCAGAAAAATGCATCTTCTTTCAAGGTCTCCAGATCTTCATGAATATTTTGGAGTCAATGGCAAACTATGTTGTCTTGTTGCTAATTGCAATCTCATGTGTTTTCTTCAGCAAATGCCTCTTTTACATACAAATGCAGAATAAGTGTGGATGTTCTGTGAAAGAAATCTGTGTGTGCACTGTGGACTGGAGAAATTCGGTTTCATCTGGTTGTACATGTGCAGTCAGACGATAAACTTGAATGTTTCAACCCATTTCACCTCCAACAGGCCATTGCAAAAGGCAATAATTTACTCTTCCACAGCAGTGATAACAGCAGAATATTTCAGGAATGACATAAAAGCTAAACTTATTTTTCTTTTCCAAAATGGTGCAGTGCCTGACTGGGCTAACTTCCATATTTAGAAATGGAGAGCAAAAAACCTTTGGTGACAGGGTTTACCTCAAAAATAGGCAAAGAGAGAACAGAATAAAATAAATTGATAAAATTGCTGAATGTACATATTTACTAGAATTTAAGCAAAATCTTAAGCTTATTTCAAAAGAAACAATTTAGTTATTTAGTTGAAACAGAATCAGTCAAAATATTTTGTACCTTTTATCCCATTATGGATGATCAACAAAAAAAAATCATTATTCAAATAGCAGCCAACTCATCTCAGCAAATTAATTTAAAACTCAAAACAAAAAGGTCAGTTTTGATTTAACCAAACTGAAAAAATATAATCAAGAAAATTAATGTTTAGAGGAATTTTGGCAAAACCTTTGTACCTTTTGATCCAGAAGGTTAGGGCACAGGGATCCAAGACATTGGCAAACTCAATCCAAAATTAGATTGATGATTGGTGGCAGAGGAAAATGGATGAGGGTTGCTTTTCTGATTGGAAGTTTGTTTCTAATCTGTGCTGTACTGCAGGCCTGTGTACTTGGTCCATTGCTGTTTGCCAAGAATATAAATGGTCTTGAATGAGAATATAATGGTCTGATTAGTTATTATACTGATGACACAAAAATTGGTGGTGTAATAGATTGTGGAGGTGGTTAGGAAAAAATACAGTGACATGGATAAATTGGGTGGGATGGCATTTAATCTATACAAGTAGGAAGTAAAACAGTCTGGAATGATTTTCAGATTTATTGTCAGAGCATATACATCACATACAACCCTGAGATTCTTTATCCTGCAGCGAGACAGAATTACCATTTATTGGTAGTGCAAAAAAACTGTTCTCAACATACACATGTAAATGAAGAAATGTAAACAAATGGACTACAATAAAGAAAAAATTAGCAAATACTGCAAGCAGCAAGGACCCCTATTAAGAATCAGGTTATTATTAATTTTTAGCTTATAAATATTAGTTTTAGTAAAAGGACTTTGTGGGTTGGATACAGGGACACTTACAAAGACAGATCACACATTCATTTATCAGATAAGTCTTTGAAGACTGTTTGGCTGAAGTTGGCAAAGTTATAAAAGCAAAGGGATTGTTCAATTCAAAGTTTGTAGACAATGGGTTTGCTCAGAAAGGCACCTGTACACACCAAAACATCTGTTTGTTAGCTGTGTAGACAAGCCCAGAGACATTTGCTGGTTAACACACATTACTGAAGAAAAAGAGACTTCGGAGCCAGTGGTGATGTCATATGTGATTGGGACACTTCAAGAAAGCATCTTTAATATTGAACAATGCTTCATCTGAAATTAGAGATGCAGTAACCTTCAACGAGAGAGGTATGGTTGTGCATTCTCCCTTTGATAGGGAAGAAACAGAGGCTTTGAAGGAAAGGGTTATTCAAATATCTCTGTCAATAGAGGGCAGTTCTGCACGTCCATTTGTAAAGGTCTCTTCATTTAACCCTTGCCTGGGTTGATGAAATCATTGTGTGACACAAGTTCTGAAACCTCCATGCAAGGGTGGGGGTGGGGGAGTTTGTGGAAAAAAAACATTCATGAAGAAATATTTCTCTGAAAGCAAATCTACAAGAATTAACGAGTTTGAGAACTTTTGAATAGCATATTAAAGACAGAATTTCAACATAAAAGATTTCTAAAACTAACCTTGAATCATCTCTTCAGAATTCTGCCTAAACACACACACATTTGTGTATAGTGGGGTTAAGTTTAGAGTCAAGTAAGATTTTATATTATTAATAAAAATTCTTTTGAAGATACCATTGTCTTGGTAAATTTCTATTGCTGCTGGTCTATGTCATAACACTCTGGAGGTTGATGTGCACAATGATCTTGGGCACAAGTTCATGCTTCCTGAAACTGATGTCACAGGTGGAGAGAAGGTCAAGGCATTTAATACAAGAATTTGGATACCATGTGGCCATTGTACAAAATGTTGGTCTGGCCACACTTGGATGTACTATGCACAGATATGTACATCACAAATTTGATTGTATTAGAAATGGTGCAGAAGAGATTCACCAGGATGTTGCTGAGAATACAATTAGCTAGGATGGGCTCAATCCCACTGGAATATAGAATCCCAAAGGGATAAATATAGAAGTTTTTAAAACTGAGGGGCAAACAAAATGTAGTCAGTCTTTTTACTAAATTGAGAGAGTCTAAAACTAGAAGGGATAGGTTTAAAGGTGAGAGAAGAGAAACAAAGTAAAGTATGGCGGGTATGTGTATCAAGCTGCCAGTAGAAATATAAAAACAAATGCAATCATTTTTAAAAGGCATTTGAATGGACATTTCTGTGGTAAAAGAGTAGAGAGATACAGGGAAATGAAAGTACATAGAAAGGCAACACAGTCAAAGAGCCCATTTTTGAACTCCATAATTATTTCATTTCAGCATACCTATTAAACAGATCACAAAGGAATGAAACAATTGGGATCAATAAAAGGAACCTAGAGTGGAGAAATTCTTAAAAGTTATTTTTAAAAAATCCTTTGCCGGACATTTACACCATGTAAGTGAACCGGATTTCAGTAAATGTTTCCATTAACACCAAGGTATTGAATGCATGTTCAGTTATTCATATCCAATTTTCTACAACCAAAAAACATGAGGCTACATGTAATAATTAGAGAATTACTTCAGGGAACTGGAAAAAGCAAGCATTGTAAGTAATGTCAGATCATATCTCAACTTTTATGATGAATGATTATCCAAACCCATTGTGGTAAGATGATCCAATCAATGTTTTAGGAACTAAAACTTTTACAAATTCATGCAATCATTTTGATGCCAAGGATAGTCAATAGCACGGAAATAGCTTATCTATTTGTTTTGCTCATACACTCAAAAGGTAAACAATTTCACAGAACAAGTTGAAGACACACATTGGCACACGATGAGTTATGCAACAGATGTGCTTTTGATCTCAAAGTCCTTTGGAGTTGGCTGCCTGGGGATAGGATAGTCCATCTTCAACAATAGTCCAGGGATGCAACTTAACTTTTTCCCCCCCCCCCCCACTGGTTTAATCGACATGCTGGCTTCAGCTGATGCTGGGATGTGAGTAGGAGGTCGAGGCCGTCAATCCCCGGCGTGATTTTATGCCAGCATACTGATCATTTCCCTTTTCCACTGGACCCTTAAAGGATAAATTGGCTGTCAATTCCGGGGACAAGGTTTCAATGGAAAAGTGCTATTGATTGCTTCTAGAAATTCACTACCCTAATACAATTTATTTAGAAATTTGGTCGCTTTAAAAGGCAGTAATTCCTGCGAGAAGAGCTAAACAAAGAGCTGGGAATAAAAATGAAATTAAAAAGCTAATAATTCTTGTTCTATTGATTTTCCAGCACGATAACCAAGAGGTAAGATGTGCAGCTGAACTTTAAGGAGCTCAATATAATCTCTCTCCATACAAAAGGAGATTTTGAAACTGTATGCTTTTTTAATGATTTAGCAATATCCAGCAGGGTTCAGAGAGGAGACTATATTGACTATTTTAGTTTAAGTACTCAGAAAACCAAGTCAACAGTTCAAGGTAAACCCTGAGTGCCAAATGCAGCAACATTGTAAATACATTAAAAACTTAATCTGGGAAAAATTGTTAACATCTTGAAACAAACTTATTTGAAATACTAAGCAGAGAGAAAAGTAATTCACTTTACAGCCACTGTGCAGCAGATAAACTGTCGGCTTTGTATCAGTGATCCTAATAGGTGGTTTAAAATAAAGAAATTCTTTAAAATAAAGAAATTCTTTCGGACTAGAAGGGCCTAATGGCCTGTTTCCGTGCTGTAATTGTTATGTTAAAGAATGTGGTTATTAATTTGTTATACTGTAATAGAGGCTAACATTTTAATGTCTTTGATGCTATACTGAAGCAACAAGACAAAATAGTTAATACACAAAAGTGCTGAAGAAACTCAGTAGGTCCTGCAGCATCCACAAGAGGCTAAAAATATATAACCAACATTTCGGGAAGAGCGCAGGCCTGAAATGTTGGTTATACGTCTTTGCTGTCTATGGACACTTCAGAACCTGCTGTGTTTCTCCAACACTTTTGTGTATTTACTAATTCATCTTGTTGCTTCAGTATAGCACCAAAGACAACAAAATGTTAGCCTCTATTACAGTACCTATCTGAACTTCCAATTTTTGTTTTATTTACAGGTATAAAAATGTCATCATATATTTTCTTTCATCAACCTAAACTGGTGTTCCTTAACCTACCATCTTTCATGCCCAAGATTTATGTAACCCATGTTACTTAATTTTTTGTTTTCTTTAAAAAAAACATTTATGAAAGCTCCTTTGCAGTTGATTTTTCACAAAGATGAAAAGCATAATTTCCCCTCTATCTTTTCATACTTCAAGCTCCAAAACAGCAGAGAAATAGGGCAGAAGGCTGATTTTGATGGTCAAGGAGTTGAATTACCCATTGTAAATCTATGAGCAAATCTAATCTTACATGGTTCCCGGTAACATTTCCACACCAATTCTCCAGGTTTAGATCTAATTATTGAAGCCTACATAGGATCTGCAGACATGTGCCTGCGAGGGTAATTGGGGAATTGCTGCATTCCTCCACCTCTGGTTTGGAAAAATCAAGTGCCCAAGAACATAGAAGCCCGTAGAAATTGACTTTAAGCCCATTCATGTGAGGTACCGCCTCAAGAAGGCATCCACAAACCTACTTGAAGGACAAATTGGGAAACAGACTGAGATTACCAGAAGGAAGCAGCTTTGAATATGTGATTACAGACACAATGATAATTAAAAGATTTATAACAAACATGTACATCAAACTGCAAGAGAAAGAGAACGAGGAAACAAGCTGTAAACCCAAACAAAAATGGGAACAAGATCTAAACAAAGATAAAGAATGGGAAAAGCTATGCTCCGGAACTATGAGAAATACAATAAACACGAGGTTACGCATGATACAATATAATTGGTTACACAGGCTATACACCATGCCCTAAAAGTTAAATAAATGGGACCCAACACTATCAGACAGATGTTTTCGTTGTAAGAAGGAAACGGGAACAACAGTACATGCAATTTGGGCATGTGAGAAAGTAGAAAAGTTTTGGGAAGATCTAAACCAGGTATTAAATAAAATCACAAAAAGCAACATACCAAAAAAACCAGAAATCTTTCTTCTAAGTAATATAAGAAGTAAAGAACTTGGACTCGATTTGGATGGAGCACAAAAAAATTATGATAGCCTTAGCTGTAGCAAAAAAATGTATTATGTCAACCTGAAAATTAGAAGATAGCCTGAGAATACAGCAATGGTACATAGAAATGAATCAATGTATTCCATTGGAAAAAAATAACATATAATTTAAGAAACAACACAGTATTCGAACAAATTTGGGAACCGTACATGGAACACAACAGAGAAGTTCTACTGCGAACCTCCACCGCCTAAAATGACAGAAGGAGAAGATGAAATGAACTGACCCACTATGTAAAAGTAGAAGACACAAATTTCTTGTTTATTTTCATTGTGTGATGACATTGTTTAATGGGTTTAATGTATCATATAGGTTCAATGTTGAGTGGGTGGGGAGGGGGGGGAAGGAGGGAGGGAAGGGAGGGGGAAAAAGGGGAGAAAATGACACTGTATATACACAAGAGGGAAATGTTTGTGTGTATTTTGGTCAGTATGGTTCATAGTTGGGAAGGCGATGGTCCTCCATTCTGGAGACGTGACCCATCCAGCGCAGCTGGATCTTCAGCAGCGTGGACTCGATGCTGTCGACCTCTGCCATCTCGAGTACCTCGACGTTAGGGGTGTGAGCGCTCCAATGGATATTATATGGCGTATTATATGGCGAGCTCTCCACTGGCCACCGTGACAGAGGTGCACCAAAGAAAAGGTACAAGGACTGCCTAAAGAAATCTCTTGGTGCCTGCCACATTGACCACCGCCAGTGGGCTGATAACGCCTCAAACCGTGCATCTTGGCGCCTCACAGTTTGGCGGGCAGCAGCCTCCTTTGAAGAAGACCGCAGAGCCCACCTCACTGACAAAAGGCAAAGGAGGAAAAACCCAACACCCAACCCCAACCAACCAATTTTCCCTTGCAACCGCTGCAATCGTGTCTGCCTGTCCCGCATCGGACTGGTCAGCCACAAACGAGCCTGCAGCTGACGTGGACTTTTTACCCCCTCCATAAATCTTCGTCCGCGAAGCCAAGCCAAAGAAGAAAGAAAAATGGTTCATAGTGTGAAAAATAAAAATTTTTAAAAGACGGCATCCACCAGTATAAAGGATCCCCCTGGTCACAATCTTTTCCTGCTGCTATCCTCAGGAAGAAGGCACAGAGGTCTGAAGGCCAACACCTCAAAGTTTCCAGAACAGTTTCCACCCCCTCCCCCGCCAAAAACAGGTATCAGCCTCTTGAACCTCCTCCTGCAACTCAAACCACAAACTACTCCAGGACTCCAATGATCTAGATGAACTGCAACAAAAGTTTTCACATGAATACAATTTAAATATTTTTCATCTCATGGCACATTGTGGCAATTTATACTATTTACATAGGTGCATCCTACTTAGCTATATGGCTACAGTTTGCAAGAATTTTGGTGCAATTGTACATAACACTTCTGTCGACGATAAACTAAATTTACCTACTCCTAAAAATGAGAGAATCTGCCTTCCTTGTAACTCTTTTGCTATTTATCGTGCAGACCAAAAATTCAAAAATGTCAAGAAACAATTTTCCAGCACACTTTCAATCCCTCTACAAGTTCTTAACATGATGGAGTTTGGAGTAGAATGTGTGCTATGGGAATGTGGTATTGTGGCTTGCCAACTGGAACAGATTGAATGCAATTAAAGCCACAATGCTTGGCATGTTGGCCTGAGAAAAGATGCAGTTGTTGGTTTGCTTGCCCTGCAAATGGATTTAGAGGATTTTGGAGAGTTAGGGTTAGTCATATTTCTCCAAAGCTTTGAGGTGTCTTTATGGGTAACCTGTGTCTCTGAAATATATGGAAGGATGAAAATTATTTCTACTTGGGAGACGCCAAACTATTCCAGATTTGAAGTCTCAAATTTTCAAAGCCTCTCCTCAATTATTAGGAAAGCTCCCTGCAAACACTAAATCAGATGTTACCTTTCTTAAATGGTTATCACAGGACCTCTGAACTCAGTGGCAAAATCTTTACCTCAGAGGACTGAGACGTGGCTGTGAATGCCTGTACATGTCAGAAGATCCTTGACAGCAAATTTGAGTAGGAACACTTTCTCCTCCTGGAGATTGTGCTCTTTTACATTTGGTTTTTTCCAACTTCCTGTTAACATGGGTAGCAGGGAGATTGGAACAGATTGGGCATTGTGGAAAAAAGTCCAATAAATTTATGTCAAAGACTAGGTTTTGTTAGAGGTTGAATCCACAGACACTTACCTGCATAACACAGGCAACATGAGGTGCATGTAGCAGGCTATTCTAACCACAACTGACTACAATTGGGGCAAGTAGGGGTAGAGAAGGGAGGGGGTGTATTATTGTAGGGGTTTTTAAAAAAAACCATTAAATTTAAAGATATATTTGTATATTATTGGTGTAATCATGGTTGATTACATTTTAAAATATTCAAAAAACTGATCAGCAACAATGGTGGCACCCGTGCCAACATTCTATGCACAGTTCAATGAGACACCAAAGATAGCCTTATTATGTACTGTTTATTGTGTATGTGCATGAACTATGATGTGGAGAAACACTTTCATGTCGTCAGATGATAATAATCTGGAACTTGACCTTGATCATTCTAGTCAGTGCTGACAACCTCTCTGCCTCAGAGAAGCTCCATGCCAGTCATGGCTTTCAGGAGGTGGGCCCTTGGGTGCCTAGACCATAGATGGTCTTGGTAGTTCACGTTCATTATCATCCAGTTGCACAAGTTTAACCCAACGAAACAGGGTTCTCCAGTTCTCTGTGCAAAACAGGCAGACAAAACCAGATGTAACAATGCATATGCAGGACAAATATACATACAAAAATAAATGGATAAATGTTTTTTTTTAGTAAATACTGGAGTCTCTAAACACTTCCTTTGGTCATTCAGCATTCTCATTGCTGGTGGGAAGAAGCTGTTTCTCAGCCTGGTGGTGCGGGCTCTGCTTCTCCTTTATCTCTTTCCCAGGATGACCAGCAGCTATCAAGATGACCAAATTAAAAATGAAGACTGTAATCTCCAAGCTTCACTGACACGATCAAAATGGCATTCATCATTGATCTTGCAATTTAACATGCACTTAAATCTTTAAGAGTTTCAATCTTTCTTTCATGTTAACTAATAATCAACACTGCCCTCATTTCATTTACCACAATTTGATTTAAGCTTCAAAAATCATTGATTTTTCAGGGGATTCTAGCACCAATTCCAAATGCTACTTCCCAAACCCTCCTTGCTTTTTAACATTTCTTTTACATGTACTCCAAGTTGAATGCTCATTACTTTAAGCTTAGAGAAGCTTTGCATGAAGAATTTTATTAAATACTGTAAAACACGTCAAACAAGGTTAAAACCCCACTGTATATGGAAATATTTTCAAAATCTTGAATTTAAAAAAAAAACTTGAAACTTTTTTCTCTCCATAGACATTGACTAAACTATTGAGCAAGAGATTGGTTAATAATACAAAACAAATTGCTTGCACTTTGCTGTGAGAAATGTTGGGTGTTGCAGGTGGAGTCATTAAACCACGTATAAAGAATGAAAACAGCTATGTGACAAATCTTAGGCTATGAGGAGGATACAGTACAAACTGGCAAGAATTGATCTTGCATTTTATGGATTAAAAAATGCATTCTGCACATTCTTTCACAAAACATTTGGAAAGAGAAGCAGCTAACTTTGCGATACAATCCATTTACTCAAAGTGGATGCAACTGAATAATTTACTGTATTTAATCTTCCCAGTTGTTATTTGCTTTATGTACATACTTCTAAAACAAAAGTAACACTGAATAATTTTGTTTGATACCTCCATTTTGCAGGTAGGAGGAAAGATACGAGATCAGATCAATGACATCTGTTAAGATGGCAATAAAACAAATGCTAACAAATGCTCCAAAACAGCGATCTCTCCAATTCCTTCTGGAAATTATGCCCCAAAGTTTTATACCATTCTGCTGCTCTACATTAGAAGCTAATGAAATAATGTTTGTTCACAATGGAGCTCAAAATAATACAAAGGCATCTCAATCTCAAGTTTCACCATGCCATGGATTACTTTTAAAATATGCTCTATCAAAATTCAAGATTCCTTTGTCACATTAACTTTTGTTTGCCATAAAAGTACCCCCCACCAATAAGATAAAGAAAAACAAGAATCCCTTCCAAGACACTGAATGTCCATGGATTGGTCTCCTGCAAGCCCCCCACCATCTCCTCACCATAACCTGTGAAGCCACACGTCATCCTGTTCATTTCAGCAGTAAACTAGACGGAGGGTCCTCATTCCCAATCTCCAATAGAATTATTAATGCCAGAGGCTCTTTGGGAGCCCAGCTCATGAACAGCAGCCTCACAAATTGTGGTCCAGACACCTTGTTCTCACAGGCCTGTCTCCAGCAGCCTGCTGTGAGTCCTTCAGCCTCCAAGGCCCTCACCGGTTCACTGCTGTGGTCATGTCAGGGCCTGCGCCAAGAGGGTGGGAGCATTCACAGGCATTTCTCCCCCCCCCCCATGAGGTATTGTGACCCCCCCACCTGCTTGCAGCTATTACCCTCCCCCCCCAATAAGGTATTGTGACCCTCCCACCGCAGCACTAGTATCGTGAGCAGCGCTAGCCTCACATCTCCATGTGAGACGAGTAGAACGCTTGCTTGTTACTTTGCCCTTGAAGGGGAAAGTGTGACAGCAGCAGGTTCATGGTAAGTAGGTAGGTACCACCACCCCTTCACCTGAGCAAGTTTTCAAACATCAGACTCTTTCTCTCCCCCCTCCCCTGCAGTTACCCCAATGGCCCCTGATTCAACTTGTTCTGACGCTGATCTCCACCAGGCTTCTCCCTCTCAGCAGGGTGGTGTTCTGCACTGTCCACTGCCCCCAGTACCCACATTCCTCATGCTAACCATGGCACTGCCATCTTCAGTACAGACCTCCATGGTTCACCAGTGTTTTTAAAAACACTGCTAGTCTCTTGTACGAGCAGATTGTGCTTTGCTCTAGATCACTTCCAAAGAGATCTTCAAATGGCTTGAAAAGGATTATCCAAGGACCCAACTAAATCAAGACTGGATCCAAAACACAACATTCACATCCATTGAGCTTGTTCTAATGAAGTAATTTTAATATCCATTCCTTCATTTTCTTCAATTAGATCCATGATCACATCTTGACTTAATTAGGTTCACGACTCTCCAGAGTGCAAAATTTCTCCATGTAGCATCTGGCATTTGATAAATTCAGGCTAAAGATGCATCTGCAAGGAAATAGTTCAATTCCATGGCAAAACTATTTATTCATCAGCAAGCATACATCGCCAAATATGCCAACATTTATTGGCCATCAACTGTGCAACTTACGGGCTGGTTGAGGGCTTCTTGCATTGATGTCTTTATTGCTGCCTGCAGCGATTACATCAGTGTCAGGGTCACTGCCAGCACTTGCAAGAAAATGCAATAAACTAACACAGAACAATGAAACTGATACTGTCACTTTCAGTACAGCATTGCATCGATTCCCAGACAACAAAGCATCATGAAAATGGCAGCAAAGCAATTTCTAGCCCACACTTGCTTTATCCCATTCGTCAGTATTCAGGTTAGATTTTTTTGAATGGAGGGAGCACATTCTCAAATAAGATTGAACAATGAGGGACACAACTGGAGCTGTGATTGATCAGTAGATGGTGAAAAGGAAATATGCAAGCCTGAAGCAATACAAATGGCTAATAATCGATTTTGAATAGAATCAGCATTTATTGTCAGGAACAAGTCATGAAATGTGTTGTTTTGTGGTTATTTCCCAGCCTTGCCAGTCCTGATTTTGATGCTCCAGCAGCTCCTTTTTGATGGCAGTGGGCCAATGCTACTGTGTGCTAAATGGAAATGCTCCTCAATAATTCTTTGAGTTCTATTTGAGAAGTGCTCCACGTAAATGTTCTCAATACAGGAAAGGGAAGCCCCAGTGATCTCAGCAGTATTAATGATCCTCTGTATTGACATCTGGTCCGATGCTTTGCAGCTAACATACAATGATGGAGTCAGTCAGTACACTCTCAATTGTGCTCCTGTAGAAAGTACTCAAGATGGGGACCAGTAGCCTTGCCCTCCTCAATCTTTTTAGGAAGTGTACATGCTCCTGCGCCTTCCTGACCAATGAGGTGTTGCAGGTCCACGAAAGGTCGTCCTTTATATGCACCGCCAAGGAATTTGTGCACTGTATGACAGAACCATAGATGAGTGATGGAGAATGTTACCTTCCAGAAGGGTCAACCAATCATCTCCTTTGTCTTGCTCATGTTCAGCCTCAGGTTATTCTTGTACTATTTTAGGAGCTGATCAACCTCCTCTCTGTAAGCAGACACATTGTTGATGATCAGGCCAACTACCATTGTATCATTTGTAAACTTGCTGATTCTATTTGAAATGAATCTGTCAGTACAGTGGCAAGTCAGCAGGCTTGAAAACAGTCTTGAGGTGCTCCAGTGCTCAGTGTGATGGGACCAGAGGTTTTGCTACCAGCCCCTGGGCTGACATAAATTGTCATCCAGTTTCAGGAAACATTTCAGGTAAATGGCTGGAATGTTAACCAAAGATGTGCGAGGAAAAAATTAACCCAAGTCCACACTTTCTCTGGATTTGTGGGGGTGGGGGTTTCAAAATCATCCTCAAAAACATTTAGTCACATTCTGGAAAACTTCAGCCTTCAGGATTCGAAATTATAGAGTTGGATTTTGCAGATCATTAGGCAATATGATCACATTACCAAACTGGTGAGTTTCTAGTTCCAGTCATGCCAGTGCAAGGAGGTTCAAAACCAATGGGAAGTTTTGGTATGAATTATTTTGTCCTTTTCTTGTGACACACCATATTTTCCCTGATGCATGATAGCAAGAAGTGATGAGAAAAATAATCAAATACATTCTGTAAAAGTAAACAGTAGAAAATTAGTACTGTACCTAGTTACTGAATTTGCAGATAAATAAAAATAAAAATTCCAAGTTACACTTAGTTTTTACTACAATATTCCATCAATGGTCTAGCATAAACTACAACTTGCATGGCAGCTGTATGCCAAAGCTTCCATGCCATAAATTTCTGCCACCTATCTCCTTGGGCACGAGCAATGAACACATAACCCATCTCATCACTACCTTGGAGCTCTCGTCCAAATTGTGTAATATTTGGAATAGAAAATATATTACTTATTATTCATAATTATTTGAACAAAACTAATCAAGAATATTGGCGGCAAAGCTAGCAAGTTTGCAGATGACAAAAACTCAAAAGTGCAGATCAGTTGGAAGAGCAAAGGCAATACAATTTTACAATTCTAAGGTTTGTTCAAAAATCTGATTACAGCAGGAATATAGTGAGAATCTCATTCGCTTGAATTTTCCTGACAAGAGAGGGGTGAAGAGAGTGTGGTTGGACATGTCTTTCAATATATTGGCTGATTTTACAAGGCAGCAGAAGTTAATTGAGGGGAGTGGATATATGGCTTGAGCCATGTTCACAACCCTCTAACAGTTTCTTGTATTCAAAGGGATCAAAGGATATAGGGCAAAGGCAGAAACAGGATACTGAAGTGAATGATCTGTAATCATTATAATAAACAGTGGAACATGCCCAAGGGCTGAATTTAATTAGCCAATTTCAGCGACAAAATGAGCTCCAATACTCTGAGTCCAGTGAATTTTTAAGCTCTTCATGTGGCATGGTAAAAATAGAACAAAGTTTTTGATCAAAATACTTGTGCATCAGTCACACATTGGGAACTCTACAAATACAACCCATCTATTGAAAAGAATATAATCCATAAACATCACAACCAACCACTGCTCACATGTTAAAACATTTAACATTAACAAGGGTTTAATTAATCTTTTGCAAGAGACAAATATTGGGAAGTCCTTTCATATTTTAAATCAAACAGTCACAAGAGAGAGCATAGAACAGCATAATACAGCATCAAGTCCTTTGGTCTGCCAAACTGAACTAAATCTCTGCTGCTTGCATGCTACACACCTCTCCTTTTCCTGCACATTCATCGGTCTATCCAAAAGCCTCTTAAAAAAGTACCATAATTTCTGCATCCACCATTATCCCTGACAATCTGTTCCAGGCACCTTGCATTCTTTCTTTTTTTTGGTAGTTCAAATTAATTTTAAATGAAAAAAATTAGATAAAAAGTCCATTGTTCAGGCAAAACTTACTTCAAAAAACTTCAGAGTAGAATTAATCACATTTTTAAAAAAAAGATACTTTATGAATTAAATGCATTAATAAAGCACCCATTTCCTAACATTACCACCAAAATATAAGTAGATAAAATTAAGTTTTTAAATTAAAAACATTTTCAATTCTTCTAGAAAGATCTTTACAATTATTCAGCATGATGCATTTGATCTTCCATAATTTCTGCTTAAATCAAGCTGCTTCCAATTCTAGAAGTAACCAAAATATTTAACTTTTGGTTAAAAAAGTAACTCAAAAGGAAGCACTAATTATTCCTGAACATCTGTCATGCTATGTTGAATTCCCTTTTTGACTTTAAGGGTGGTTGGCCATGTGTTCTAACCATTTGCAGCCATGCCTTTTTAATTCTGTATTACCCTGATCTGAGTCAATAACAAAATATTTACTCTTGAAATGCAAGTGAAATTCAAGTGGGAGGAAAAGTGCTCTACTCAAAAAAGTATATGTGATATTAACTAGAGATGTTGGATGTTTGTGGTTTAAAAATCCACAACTTTAGAACATCCTTTTGTAGAATTGTGTGATGTTTTTGCACCCAACCACCATTCAAAGCACCTTGCATTCTTATGTAAAAATGTTGCACACATCTCTTAATCCAACCCCCCCCACCTTCCTTTCATCTGGCCCATGCCCATTAACTTCTCTGCAGTCCTTATTCAAAAGCAAGTCAGAATCTCTACACAGGACTATATACATGAATAAAAAAGGAAGCTGAAGGTGAAGACAGAAGGAATAGGAATATTCAGATACTTCATGAAGAAAGACTGATGAAGGAGGCTGGATTTATTTTCCTTTCAGCAGACTGCTGGTGGTGGGGGGGGGGGGGAAGTAGAACTGTACAAATTTATGAAGAACAGACACAGGTGGAGGCCGAGAAACTATACTCCAATTACAGATTCAGGATGAGGAGTAGAGGGTCAGAAATGTTCTTGGCAAGAATTCCCAGATTTTAACAGCAGCTGCAATCTGGAACACACATCTGAGCAGGCAGTGTAGGCTGTAGCAGACTCCACAATGCCTAAAAAAGGAATAAAATTTGAATCACCAAGGCACAGGAGGCCACAGACTGAGTACAGGTACTGGCAAACAGTACCAGTATATATATAGGAACTTGATGGTCAGGATGATCTTTGAACTTAAAACAGGTTGGTTATGAACTGAATCAATCCCTGTCTCAGCGAAATTCTGAAGCCATTTTAGTTCACCTATTGTTACAACAGGTCAATAGCAGATGCCATCTCACTGGCCTTCTACTTTTTATTAGATCACAAGAAAACCTACACGAGGCTGTTGTGCATTGAATGCAGCTAAGCACTTAACACCATCATACCACCAAAAAGTATAAGGGATCTAACTTTTCGTTCCTCTGCAAATTAATCCTTTACTTCTTCAGTGGCAGACCCAAATTTGGCTGAATTGGTAACAGCATCTCCTCTGTGCTAACCGTCAACAGAGGTGATCTTGCTAATTCACCCAAATTGAGGCACATCAAGGTTCTCTCTATTCTATTTCCTATACACACAATTGCATGACTAAGTTTGGCTCTAATGGAATCTATAAATTCTCTGACTACAACATTGTTGCCGGGCAAATAACAGTAAATTATCAGAATATAGGGTGGAGATAAGAACCTAGTTGAGTTGTGCCATAACAACAATCTTGCTCAATGCCAAAAAGATTAAAGAGCCTATTGTGGATTTTTGGAAGGGAAAGCTGAAAGACCACATGTTTATCTTTATTGATGGGACGATGGCACAGAGGCTTACATCAAGACCTATCCTGGAGCCAGCACACTGAAGCAACTGTGAAGGGATATAAACTTCTCTACTTTCTCAGAAAGCCTGAAGAGATTTGCAATGTTGTCAAATGCACTATAAAACTTCTTCAGGTGTGTTGTGTAAAGTGTACTGACTGGTTGTATCTCAGCCTGGTTTGGTAAAAGGGTGCAGGAAGCAGCAAACTTTGCCAAACTCTGACCTCCCATCCACTGACGACATCTGAGAGGCATTGCCTCAAGGCAGCAGCCAGCATCATAATGATGGTAAGCAGGTACAAAAGCCTGAGGCCCAGCACCTCAAGGTTCAAGTACAGATTTTAAATCCAATAGCTCTTAAGCTAAAGGATAAAAACATCAGTAAGACAACTGCATCATGCTGCTTCCATGAATGAGCTGAACAGAATTAATTTGCACTCACAGAGGGAAGAAGGGGGAAAACAAAGCAAAATAGGCAAATCTGGTTTTCACATTTGTGTCAGTACAAAAGATGCCGTAGGCAGGTTACTGAATGTGGAAAAAAAATTACCATATTGGGGTTGTGATTAAAAAATGAGTTGAAAGAATTAAAAAGGTCATGCTCAATACATAATTTAATGGCAGTGCTAATTGGAGGATTTGGTGCAGTGATCAAGCAGCTCCCATTTGGATTTTAAATTCTCCTGGCCATACAAATAGAAAACATTTACTGCAAAATGATAATGGAACGTAATAAGTAGGATGGTTCAAAAGGAAAGTATAATGGTTCACTGAATCAATAAGAGCAAATTAGAAAGGGAACCAGGTTGCAGAATGGAGGTGGAAAACAGAACAAGATAGGAGCCACCTGCCTAAGCACAGGTTATTAAACAAAAAGTTCTACCACTGATCTCAAAACCAAAGTAAAATTTTGGATCAACTTGTATTAAGTACCAAGGTGAATGAAATGAAAAAGCATAAACATTTTTAAACAGATATTCAAAACCAATATTAGAACAGAAAATTGGTTTGCCTATTTTAAAATATTTTATTTAAATTTCCATACATTCATTAATATCTAGGTCCAGAAAAGATAGCTCATACATCTCAAATCAGTAATCCAAAGTATTATATACCCCGAACCCTCTTCCCCCCCAACCCCAATAACAGAAAAAAAAAAAGAAAAAAGATACATGAAAAAGAAAGGAAAGAACTATCAGGTTACTAAAGTTTCAATACATTCAATCAAATTTTGCCTTTACAATATTAAACATATAGCAATTTCAAGCAGTTGATAAGGTTCTTTGAGGTTTAGGGGATAGTTGTCATAATACCTACAATATGCATATATGGGCACCAATTATTAAAGAAAATATCCTGTTTGTTTCTTAAATTAAATGCAATTTTCTCAAGAGGTATAAAGCTACATGTCAAATCCCTTGATGTGTTATTTGATTCCACCTTCAAGTTTGACAAAATCAAATCATTCCTGTCACTGAAAGTATCTCGTGTATAGATTTGTGCATGTCTGTTCTCCATGCAAATCAATAAGGAACACTAGAAATGTCCAAGGAGGTTCAGTAGAGGTAACATTTGATGCTGAATCTCATGACTATGTTGAATTTAACCATTAAGGTCATATGAAGTTCAAAAAAATAAACAATTTGAACTTGCTCCAGGGACACCTCAATTAGTTACAATGCTGTGCATCAGTGTACATTTAGAGTAAAAACAAGTGGCCAAACTGTTAAGAAGCTCATGCTCCATGTTAATGAGGTGGCAATACTTTCAGGATGTGGCAAGGGAGAAGATGCACTCATTCTGAGAACTCCCAACATTCCCACTGATTTCAAGAGACTTCAATTTCCCATACGCCTGAGCTTTGTCATGTCCATCAACAAATCCCAAGGTCAGATGTTGAAGGTAGCTGGACTGCAATTGGAAGAGCCCTGCTTTTCCCATAGGCAGCTCAATGTTGGATATTCACATGTTGGAAGCCAAAACAGTCTTTATGTAAATGCTCCCATTGGAAAAACTAAGAACAATGTTTATTAAGAAGCCCTTAGCTGAGAATTGTTTCACTGTTTTTCCAAAGTCAACTTTGTTTGAACCATGCATCTCTGTTACAATATAAATGTTGTGTTTGAAAAAAATATGCAGAAATACCATGAAATATTTTTGTGTATTTTGATTCAACCATGTAGTCAACAACTGAGTGTTATTTCATGGGCAACACCAGGTATCCTGCTAGTACTGTAATAAACACTATTTCTCTCTGCTCAAATATCTTAAGGCAGAAAGTGGGCTGAGAAAAAGATAGCTTAAGATGCAAATAAATGAAACCAGGAGCAATTATAATATTCTTCAGCTTCAATAAAGGCTTCAATTCTTTTAATTTCAAAAGACTGCACATCTGTTCTGTACATGTACACAAGACTGACAATGAACATCCCACTCTTCAGCAGAGAATGAAGATGTTGAGAGGCCACAAGAAAAATCAAGGAAGAACAAACTGTAGAAGACATAAATCTCAAACAAACCCAACATCTTGCTCTGTAAATAATGGTTGCAGAAGTGGCACTTGTAGGAGTCAGTCAGTGTAGAAGGTGAACCGGTCACAAACACAGCAACCCATCAGCATGTCTGCTGGAAAGCTGAAATAATATATTCATGGCTCTGCTAATCCTTTTCAGCCTAGAATCCTCTGCCAACGCTGCGTTCTAAAAAGAGACCTTCTTACAACAGAGAGCAAAGTATCACATTTTGTGGTCCAAACTCAAATTACAGCTCAATCAGAAAAATAATACTCCAGGTATTTACACAGCCCCTTCTGTTTCCAGTGGAACAATGACAATTTTATTACAAACACATATTTCATTATGTTGCACAAGTATTCAAGAATGTATCCTCATTTTCATTTCATTTGTGGGTATTAGGAGTTTAGAGCAACTGCACCAAACAGGATCATAAAAACAGATCCATTTCAAAACCAGCTCTCACTAAATTTAATTCCAGGTAATCTTGTAATTTGTCCATGTTCAATTTGAAGTAAATAAAGAATATGAATTACTTTTCTATTAAAGCTTGTTCTTTGCAACGCTGTGATCATTCCACCCACAACAACTGACATCAATACAATTGATTTTGATGCAGTGAATAACAAGTTTATTTGCCTAATTCAATGAGTTTTCCCGAAAAGGAGTGGCTTTGGGAAACAACTTCTCTAGTTCAGCTGTAATTAAATCTATACATTATAGTTATCAGTTAGGTGCAAACACAAATCGTAACAGTCAAGTACTAGAAGACCATTGCTCGGTTGCTGGTAAGCTTAAAAAAAATCCACGAGGGCACTTTTCCCTTACTTTCTAAGAATTTGAGTAATCTATGACCACTCATTTGGAGGTTTGACAGCAGAGTAGCTAAAGTTGAAATTTTACCCACCGCTCCCTCAAAAAGTCAAATTTGAGACTAGCTTCAGGCAAAGATCAACATAAAGGAACATTCCAACTTCATTTGTAGAGACGATATGGGGAACTCCTCCAAGAATATAAAGAAAACAAGTGGTTTGCAGCTTTTGCAACCTCAAAATCTTATTGTGCAGGCTAGCTCATAATACACATCTCCATAAGAAGGATTGGTTTTTGGGTATGTGGGCATCATAATTAAGATCAGAATTTATTGCTAAGAAAGTGATGGTGAACCACTGTATCCCCCAGAAATGAATATGTTCCAAAAGAGGCCCTGAGAATCCTTCCTGCCATTCAATTGGATCAAGGCAGGGCATTGTCGTCCCCCCCAAAATGTGGAGAGAAAGTGGGTAATGCTGATGTTCAACTTGAACATGGCATTGTACACCAACCAGTGAAAATCCATATCCAGGTATAAGTGATTAGGAAAGCAAATGAGCAAAATGGAGCGCCTCAGCAGCATGGAGAGATATGGAGTCAGAGTTTTGGGTCAGGACCCTTCCCCTCCCCACCCAAACAAACAGATCTAAAATGCAAACTCTCCATTTCCCTGGAGATGCTGTCTGAGACATGTTGAATCTCTTTAGTTTTTCCTTGTTTGCACAAAATTGTATCATCTGCAGTTGTGCTTCTCGAGAAAAATAAATTATACTTTTAATAAAATCAATGATGCAAACCTTTTCAATAAGAGAATTTAAATATTGGAGTGAGGAAGTCTTATTCTAATTGTTGATGAGACTATGCCTTATCAAAACCCTAAACCCTGGCAGCTTATTCCAGATTTCAGTCACTTCTTGGCAAAAAATATTAGCCCTTCAGATCCCCCTTTAAACATTCTCCTTCTCCTCAAACATATGTCCACTAGTTTTAGAAAGCATGTAAAAAAAACAGATTCTGACCATCAACTTCTTTCATATTTCTATAATGTCTCCTCTCAGCCATCTAAGCTCCCCAGATACACGAGCCCTTCAATATTATTACAATTTGCATTAATCTACGTTAACTGCAATACTGCTGTACATCTTGCATACACACACCTTTCCCAGTTTAGTGCAACTGGGCCAATTGTAAACTTGAAAATTCCAAGATTATCTGACATAAAAATACTATGCTTAAAAAAAGATACAATTTCTGATGGGGGAGGGGGGGGCGGGGAAGGTCCATCCTTATAAATGCTTGCAAAAATGGAAGCATGTCAAGTGCAATGGCATTTAACTGAAATAATATTGGTTTGAAACACATGGCTTTCCTTTGCTTCGTGCAAAGGGTGTGGGATCTGCTTGCATATGTGAACTCCATGGCCTTGAAACTACCCAATAAGTAAACGAATCTCAGTCAAGTGAATCCCAAAACAGAAGGCAGTTCTTCACACAAGTATGAACAAACTAGAATAGCATTCAGTTACACAAGCTCAAAAAGCACCAGTGTTTCAGTCACTTCTGGCTGAGGGCACTAAAAATATCAGAACCAGACTATTTTTCTTCCAAAACATCTACATTACCTTAGGTTTTAAATAAATTTGCTGTTAACAGAAAGTATGTTATAATAAAAACAATTAATTTTATCAGTGATTAAACAAATATGCAAACGGTTGTATATTTCTTATTTTTTCAAGTTACTTTCTGGAACAAGTATAATCAGCTTTTAAGAATCATAGTTATTTGCCTGGAGCAGACAGAATCAAGGTATTTATGGAGCAAAGCTTTAGATCTTTGACCTTGAATATGATGTTACTAACAAACTGGTTTAAAAGAGCACAAATGTTTTTTTTTTAAATCTGTTCAGCTGCAGCAATTAAGAATTTTAGTGTCATATACTATGATTTTTTAAAGTAATGAATAAATAAATACAATTTATCCAGGATACTCAGGATTTACATCAATAACTTCAAATTACAAAATTTCTAAAATTGCAAAGTCTGACATCTTTGCAGCTATATTGAAAATGATATTGGCAACCATTGATGAAAAAGGTGCAGCTCTGATTTCATGAGAAGGGCAGCAAAAAAAAAAAAAGCAGATTTGAAGAGTGCTGCCAAGAACAAAATCATTTTTTTCTTTTCATTTTATGCCAAAACTAAACACTTTAGTACATGCATGTGCTAATAGCTACTCATTACAAGATCAACCATGCTATTTGACGATTTCAAATGGACCATCGTTAACCAAGTACAACCCAAGACACAGCACAAAATTTACAGGAAGTTGATCTTTAAGATTACATCAAAATTTAAATTATCCGTGAGGTAAATTCATTATGATCCACATAAATAACGAAAAACTGGAAAATAATATCACAATTCCTTTTGGAATGTAGAAACTGCCATGGTCACTTTATAATGTTGTATTCCAATTTGCCACAGTATAGCAACTGGAAAGAAATACTGCATATTTTGATGTACAAGTTTACTGGTGTACATGTCAAACCCCATTTTTCAGCTTAATTTTATAGGTTTTATGGTATACCCCCTTTTTTGGTCTGTCTGGGCCTCCCCATTTTTTTTTTTTTTTTTTTTTTTTTATAAACACCCCAAGCACAAATAACAAAGCTGTAAATTAAGTTAACAAAAACTCAGCCTACCAGGCAGGAGCAGTGATGGCAACCTCAGGGTCCCAAGTAGGAATCAGTGAATTTAAGATCTCAAAAGTTTATCCATTTGAAATTAATTTACTTTTTAAAAAAAGTTTCATGACTACTTATACAGAGAAATATACAGTACATAACTTGTAGGTTGACTTTGAATAAAAGTTTAGAAAAAAAATAAGGACGTTAAGAAACTACATAGCAATTCAAATTTGAATAAAAATCTTAAACAAGGTCACACCTATTAACTACTCTCATAAATTGGCAGTCATACAAGAAATGGAGGATGCTATAATGAAGAGATGCGAATGCAAAGAAGTGATCAAAATACAGAGGCATACTTTTTGGGATATTTGCTAAAATTATGGAACAATCTGATGAAGTGACATTGTGCTCAAAGTCAATGGAAACCCAACTTGAGCAAACGCAAAAACCATCTAGAATTAGATTATGGAGAAGGCTGCTGAAGCACAAGTTTTGTTAATCAGATACCACTGCCTCAAAGCAAAAAGTGTGCATGTTGGGTAAAGAGTAAGAAAAAAAGGATACCCCCTGTGCAGGAGAGAACAGGGCAAAGTGAGAAATGGACTGCAAACATTTAAAAAAAAAAGGAAAATGTAGATTTACCTGATAATCTCATGCAGAACAAAAGGAAAAATTTACAGGTAGGCAGCAGATCAGCGGAAGGGCTCAGCAGCTGAGAGATCCACACTGGCTGCTCACCGGAACCAGGATTCAGATTTAGGATTCAAGAGCGTACTGAGAGCAAGAAGGGCCTCACTAGCGGAGGTTTGGATCTGGAGTTTGGGCTGCTGATGGACCAACCGGACAGAATCTGTGCAGTCGCAGAGGCTGCAGGAGTGCTGGATGCAAATCCACAGACACTCAGTGTCCTGAAGGGACTCTTGCTTCTTCTCTCATACTGCAAGGGGAACTGGGCTTCACTAATGGCAACTCTGCCTTACAAGCGGCAGAAGGCTATTTCATATATTACATGTTCTATGCTATTGAATGACAATAAAGGAATCTTGAAAATGTGAAGATTCCTTTCAGTTGAAAAATTTACCAAGTCATTAATCCAGCCTTCTAGATTACGAGACAAATAATACAATTTCTGAACATACAATTCCTTGCCTTTAATAATAACCTCTGATTGACCAACCTTAATTTTATTTTGAGGATTCAACTAATAGGTATACAGCCATCTTCAAAAAAAATTCTGTAAAATGCAACATAATAGGCCGTTACATAAAAGGCACAAGTTGGATTTACAGTATATTAAACACGAGTAAAAAGACAAGACAGCAATAGAAATAAATAGACTTTAAGGTTAGAAGATGCTATTCATAGGCCATAATTGACCTAGATGGAAAGACTAAGAATCCAAGAATGTGCAAGTGGAAAGAGGCAGGTTAAAATCAGATACTATTGTTAGTTAATAAAACAGAAATGCAACACAACACGAAATTGCCACTTGTTTGCCAGAACTGGGGAAGGCAGAGAAGATGGTGGGAAAAATGTGAAGTTATTCATCATGATTTTTTTTTTTAAAATAAGAAAAAGAGTTTTGGTATTCTGAGTGGTTTATGTATGAAAATTCATAAACATTAAAATATTCTGTTGATCTTTAACTAAAGGGAATCATTATACAAAATTAAAGTTCAACTTGAATTGAACAGAGCTTGGCTAAGACCATGCATGTTGTGCTCCACATAGTTTGGTCTCCTTGCAAAAAGGATATTGCCAAAGAGGTGGTCCACTGCAAATTTACAAGATCGTAAACAGAAAAATCAATGTACAGACGAGATTATAAAAGCAAATGATCTGCCAAACAATAACTACATTAAACTGCAAGCTCGGAAACAGTTATGTCAACAAACTTAGTCAGATAAAACATCAGATAATCTAGTACAATCAGATTTAGCGATCACACCAATGGATTGGTGCCAATTAAATTGCAATAAATAACAAGTGTAACAATATCGCCTTCAGATAGATCGATACATTTACTTCTCAATTCTCGGGTAATCACCACAAATGTAATTTTTGGACAAAATACAATCCAAAGTAATACTGATTTTCTTTAAAGCATCAAATAGGAACTGAATGAATTTTAATCTAAAAACAAGGATATTCAAAAGTCTAAGATCATTAAATGATTGATTTATTAAAAAGCACTTGAAGACAAATTTAGTTGATTCCAAAAGGTGATCAGAGATTTTGCCAGACCACAAACCACGTTCATTTTAGTCATAAAAACAGAAGGTTTAGTTTCTGAAATAGAGAATTTACCAAAAGAAGCAACACACGTGAAAACTGCAACATTGAGCTGACCCTATAAATTCATCCCTAAAGCTATGCATGGCAGATCTCTGTCCCAGCAATTTGCTTTTATAATTTTCTGATTTACTAGAGAATTCTCCATCTTAGAGCTATGTGGCTCAGTTGGAGTACATTTTATGCAATGCTAAGAATCCTAAGCCCTCTGAGATGGAGTTGGAAAAAGAGACAAGGCACAGGTGTAATTGTGATCATAACAGAGAGCAGAATAGGCTTTAGGTGCCATATGTACATGTATTGGGCCAACTTTGAAGAATTGAGGTATGGAACATACAGTTTTGGACCATCACAAAAATTCAGAATTGACAAACTTGGGAATTGTCCACTACAATGGACCAAAGATGCTTACTAATCTACTCCAGGACCAGCCATGGAACAAGGGATCGATCCACTGGGTGATGGTAGACAAGTAGCAAGATTGAAAACCTGTTGCAAATTTTATTGCAAGATGGAACAAACTTGAGGATATATGCAGCCTACTCCATCTTTTATTTTAGCAATTCACATTCTTTAAACCAACTTTGTAATTTCAGAAATAAAAACAGATGTTGAATTTCAAAATACCAAAAGAGAAAATGCTGGTTTAAAATTATCAGAGCAGGAAGCATCTGTGGGATGAGAAACGGTTAATGTTTCAGGTTGCAAATTTTTCAGAGTAAATAAAGCCAGTTCTGATGAAGGGTCTTTGACCTGAAACATTTACTTTTTCCAGCATTTTCACTTTTCATTTGTAATTTGGTTCAAGTTCACAGGAACCATCAATATGCTTTGAGTGCAGTTTAATGTAGGTTTAAAAACAGTAAATTAGGTAAAAACAATAATTGACTGGTTAGTCATTACACCAGGGCTTCCCAAACTTTTTAGCCCACAGAATCCTTTTGGGGAGCACTTGGAAATAGCAGAACCCCAATCGTAAATTACAATTTAAAAGACCTGGTATAATATACACAAGCATAGTAAGAAAATAAATAAACTCACCAGTAGCAGACCTGCCCCCCTTCCCTGGGCCACACCCCCCCCCCCCACCAAGGTTTCCCAAATCTTGTATGGGTCCCCATCTCCCCCCCATCTCATCTTCTCTCCTCCTCTCCAAAACAAATTGAATTAAAGACAAAAGTAATCTAAAGAAAAACAGGGAGATCATTATTGGTCCCTGCCATTTATTCCACAGAACCTCTGGGAACTAGTTTGAGAAATGCTGCATTACATGATTAGAACACAAAACATATAAATAACAAGTTACCATCCAATAATTCTTATTGAATTGTAAATCAGAATGGTGTCGTGAAAATGGCAGATGAGATGGATGAAAATCTACAAATTTTAAAAACGGGATTAAAGCTTCTTTTGATAATAAAATCTCTTTCCTAATGTCAGCTTCAACAAAAAAACAAATCAACTATTATCATTAGTTTGCAGTGGAGAAAGATTTAGTTACCTTACCTAATTTCGGAAAGACAATCAAGTATTCAGCATTGCACTGCGGACATGCCACTCTGGCTGTACTGTTGCCCCTTTGCTTCTCATCTACCCAACGTTGCAGGCAAGCTTGATGAACCCACTTAGTAGAACCCCTGCATTTGCAGGGTCGAACCCATTCTGCTGTCCGGTCATCTTCATCTGTAGCAAAACACACCCAACAACTCCTGAAACAAAAAAAATTCTTACATCAAACTTGAGCAAAACGAAGAGTTAAGAGAAAAAAAAAAATCAGTGACCAGAAAATTATTTTAAAGTATGGAAAACACAAAATCACCATCTTCCAAATAAAATTTAAAATGTGCCAATGGTCTAAAGGAGCATTATCATAACATTATAATCTTTATTTATTATCCTTTCCACACCACTACATATAAAATGGACAAATATTTATGGTATTTGTTCAGCATTCATCATTTGGTTCACAAATCTGTCTTCATATGACATTTTTTATGAATTAAGATTTTAATCACAAAGTATTCATTAAATCTGCTGGATTCAGGAGATTTATTAGAGATTCATTATTTGGAACGTTCTTAAAGATGACCTGTGGACGAGTCCCAACAAGTCCCATGGCGCCAGAAGTAAAACTAATCCTGGAAAGATCTATATAACAAAAAAAAGTTGGGATAATCCTTCTTTATTATATCCCGCTTTCAGACAGGCCGGAGTTGATGTAAGAAAAAGACGATTCACTTGTGTGTATACTACATGGTGCCACTTCAATCCAAGAGCTGCCAGTTTTGCCAAATTTTCCACTTTCTTGCACTGAATAAAATAGTGAACTGGATAAATAACTAGACCAGTACTCAGATAAACTGAAATAGGAAAACCCCACAAGGAGAAACCTCGAGCAAAGATTTTTATGGTAACTTGAGCCCCTTTTCTAGACAGGTCCACAATTTGCAATCAAAATCACCAATGTATTTTTCTCCCACGAAGCCAAGCCAAAGAAGAAGACATTCACATACAAGGGTGAAAAAGACAGCATTTAAGCAGCTCATCCCACTTTTATTTTTGCAGGATATCTAGTGCAAAATTTACATTTTATTGCTGTAGTCTTCTCAATTATCCAGCAACAGGTTGTATCTGTTTTTTAGTGCAATAATCATGATTAAAAATGTTCATAACACATCATGATATCCGAGATCTTGAAATATGAATTATACAGATTATGAACATATCCAAATAACACTGTGTTTGCCAAGAAGTCTCCAACATGAACCCTCCAACTATAGTTGTGACACCTCAATAGGAATGCTCAAATTTGCTGCCCACTTCAATGCCAGAAATAATGAACAAAATTGATTCTTTTCAATGATTAGAACAGTACTGTTCGCAGATTTATAGCGATGCAATTCTCAACTCTCCATTTTAGATTTACCGAAAGAATAATGTGCAACTCCAAAGTTGCACATTATTTCAATACACTTCAGAATATCTATTAAAATTTATTGCCAATAAAATTATAAACAGCCTCTGAGCTTTTAAAATGCACAACTGCAATTATAATGACAAAGTATTTAAGTACAAACACTAAAAATAAACAGTACCACTCGATCTATGGGCATTCCCCAAACATTGAAATATAATCAGTGCTTTCCCATTTGTAAGAACGCAAGTTCTCAGTGACAATAAAATTATGACAATGTGATACAATAAGGACAAATACAATCCAGGACACAAAAGAGAACTTCTTTCCTTCATATTCCGAGGATTTGGCTTAATATCTCATCTGAAAATCATCACCTTCAACAGTACTCTCTCTTCACTGTTGATCTCGATTTTGTGCTGAAGATTCATGAATTTTTTATTCTGTACCAGCCTTAAAGGGAAATATCTATTTAAATATGTTAATCAACAAAACTACTGGTGCCTACTATTCTCAAGCCCAACTTTGTACGAGAATATTATTTATTAATCACATTAAAAAGAAAAATCAATATACAAACTTGTCAACTCAAAAGTTAAATTTTTTGAATGTAAAAAACTAGGTTAACTAATTACACTCGAGTAAAAACATTAAATTAGATCAAGTTAAAGGATTTTATTGCTTAATGTAAAGCAAAGCTTGTGACAAATCCCAAAATGATTTACGAGTATCAATTTCCTAATTTTACTTGGTTCCTGTACATAGCACGATTCAAAAGAAAAACTCAGAAAATTTGTCCGCTAAGGTCATTTGATTACTGTATTTTAAAAATTATAAACTGCACTGAAGATTACGAAAAGATTCCAAATTAAAATACAATTCACCACACCCCATGGGCAATATCAACAAAGTCTATTTACACAAAGCATTTTCAAAAGATTCTAACAGAGATTTGCTGGAACCCTGTTTTGCCCTAAACTAAAAGATGGTATTATTTTGTTCCTTGCTGGAGCAAGTTTCCCAAAAAATATCAGTATAGCTATAATCTCTTATAAATCCAAAGAGCACAGTCGAATCATACAAGTTCAATTCTTATAGCTGAGAGGATACCTGATAACAGTCCAAATATCATTATGGCTTTACATTGGAAATTGATGAATGGTTCAAGTACCAATGGATACAGATTCAAACTGATGTGGGAAATAGGTGATCAATGGTGGGAGGGGATTATTTTTAATGCAGTGATAATGGTCTGAAACCCTTTCCCAAAATGACGCCGAAAACAAAATCAGAATCACAGGGCTTTTTGAAAGAAAAGTAATTTGTAGCTCAATGGAGGATTGAGAGCAGAAATTGAATAAGGTTGAATAGATCAACAGGGAGCAGCCAGCTGGGGGGTCTCCTTCCATGCCAAAGCAATTCTATGATTACGGTCGAGTCAGTTATATTTAATTAAATTTTACTCTTTGAAAAGAGAAGCACATTGGGAGAAAAACAGTTACTGTGGCGCTTGCAGGAGCTGAAGGAAATCACCGCTACCACACCGAAGGTCGTTAACCACTGTTTTTTATTCAAATTCAGCGCACCCCTTTAAGGGCGGCATGAGCTCAGTCACCTGGTGCATTGTGACGCCATAATCGCTGCCCAGGGCGAGCGCTGGAGGGGATGCTGGAGTCAGAGAGAAACCTCTGACGACGCCATTTCCCCATGGCTGCTCTGCCACGTGGCGATACAAGCGGGGCCGGTTTGCCATAAGGATGTGCGCTGCCACATTACATTATTAAATAAAAAGTATAGAAAAGCAATAACACTGAATTTTCCTGCAACTTCTTGGGTTGATTTATTATACCTACCCATAAATAATAAATAACCTGCTTTAATTGACATGAACTAGTTTTGCTCCTAGGAAAGTGGATATTCTAACAACTAATACAATTTCCACCAAAGCAGTAAATAATATTTTTTGGAAATGTTCATTCCACTTGTAAACCAAATGTGATTTTACTTTTGTTCACTAGCTTATAAGACACATCTTTGTAAATAGGAAACAATTCATTGAAGCTGATCAATTTTCATGAGGGCTGAATTTTTTTTTGTAGTAAACTTACTCCCTCCCCCTCCCTCACCCCAGCTATTAATCACCAGCAAAAAACCGATGTTTTCAGACAAATGATTCAATCTTTGTGCTTTGAGAGTGAAGTGACAACCAAAGAGAGAAATTGATAATAAATTACAAAAATTCAAAACCATTGCCATCTGCATTTTCACTTATCCAACTATTACCTTTGTTTTTGGGCCATGTTATCCTGAATGTCATCTCACTGCAGAGACATAAACATGCATAATATCCACATTCTGAAAGCAAACACACAACTAAGTTCTTAAAGAGGAAGGGAATCAAGGGTTACAGCAAGAAGTAAAAATGGGGTTGAAAAGGATAGTACATTCAATGTGCTGAATGGCCTATTTTCACTCCCATGTTTTTTTTTTGACACCAGAACATGCATAGCCAAAAGTGGCCTCTCACTCATGCTCAATGGTGATGCAAAATCTCTGCCAAAGCCCTTGCAATTTCTTCCAGAGTTTTCCCATAAAGTCCTATGATACACTTGATCAAGTCCTGGGGATTTATCTACCTTGGTGCATTTTAAGCACATTCACTTCTGTAACACAGAACCTTTTCAAGACATTGCTATTTACTGGGTTTCATCATCTGAAGTTCATTGGCCTAGAAGACGACTTTCGGATTGGTAAATACAAATGAGAAATACTCATTTAGGATCTCTCCCATCTCCTGTGGCTCCATGCACAGATGACTTTTAAATAATCCTTCTTACTCTTTTTGCCTTTCATACACTGGCAGAATCTTTTAGGTTCACCTTCATCTTGTCAGCCAGAGTCATCTCATTCCCTCCTTGATCTTAATTTTTCCTTAAGTGGGCTTCTGCATCAGGACAAGAAAAACAACGCGTGGTTAACTTGGCCTGGCATCAGACTTCACTCCATCGAGGACATCTACAGGAGGTGGGGTCTTAAAACAAAAGCAGCCCCCATCTTTAAAGACCCTCTCCACACAGGCCATGCTACTATCAGGAAAAAGGAATAGGAGCTCAAAGACGAGCACTCAGCAGCACAAGGACAGCTTCCCCCCAGCACCAATAACCAAGCTATTGGTGGCAATCCCCTCCACCATTTTGAGACATGCCCAATGCACCCTTACCACTTGTACCTCTCCCCTCCTTTCTTTGAGATTATTTCTAATATACATTCATCTTTAAATATTAACATATTAAAAAACATATCTCCCCCCCCCCTTGTATTCCTATACAAGCTTAATTATTTCCCTTTGTCCCTGGAAGATTTATGAGGACTTTGATAGATAGAGAACTCTGCCCATAACATTGATGGGCAGAGTTAGCTGTGTCAGAATGAAGGTGATCGGTTACCCATTTCATAGTCACAGGGCTTTTTTTAAAAAAAAGACTCTCAACGAATGTGTCAGGACGTTCCTGTGGATCAGGTGTATTGAGGATTGTTACAAGCAAAGGCAGCTCATGTCTTTCGAGCAAATGAGGAACAAATAAGATTTGTCTAATAGAACATTCTGCTATCTGCAAACAAGATCTTTAAGGGAAAAATTAGAACCATTATGACCCTACCAAGATGCAATAACGTGGAGATTCTAATTCAACTAGCGAATGTGTGTAAATTTATCTCAAAGATGTATTACCTATTCCAAAGTGAGCGCCCAAATCTGGGCTTACACAGGTCAAGGGAGAGATGGGAGTCAGACTTGGATACAATGATCAATGAAGAGTGGTGGCAGGACTTGTGTCTGGACAGCGTGACTGAAGTCATCAGTGCCAGATAGAGGACGGTGCAATACAATTTCTTGCACGAGTTGTACCTCACACCCAAAGATTACACAAATCAAAGCCAGAAATTTCAGAAATGTGCTTTATGTGTGGTGTGGTGGTTGGAACTTTTATCCACTCCACCTGGCTATGATAAGGCAAGATCTTTCTGGGAAGATCTGGGAGACATTCTTAAAAAAATTACAGAAGTGGATTTTCCACAGGATCCAGAAGTGTACCTTCTGGGAAACATTGGTGATGCGAGTTTTAGACTGTTCAAATACCAAATTCGCATTCATGACGGTCACCTTGGCGGAGGCTAGGAAGAGCATAGCCCAACTAAATACCACAGGATGGAATGTGGAAATGCATAGTTGCATTCCCCTGGAGAAAATAGCATACAATCTAAGGATGAAACATGACACATTTGTTAAGGTGTGGCAACCTTACTTGAATATATTGGCACCCAGATTGATTTGTTCCCCACGTTTGAAATAGGGGTACTATAGAAATCCATCCCAGAAGGGAAATGAATATGATCAAATAAGTGGAGCATGGCACAGGCAGTGTTTCTTTCAGTTTAGTTTTGAGTTTCTTTACTTTCTTTTAAATTTAATTGTATCAATGTAATTTAATTGACTGTACTTTCAGTTGTATGAAGATGGGGAGGTGGAATAAATACAGATTGTTACATCAATGTTATCAAAGATTACATGGTTTGTTTGAATTTTACAAGCCTATGAAAATTAAAATATTAAAGTACATCTCAGCCAGGGTTCGCAAACCTTGTCAGCCTTGCTATTACAGAGCCAGCGATCCAAGTTCAAATTCAGTGCTGTTTGTAAGGAGTTTGTAAGTTCTCCCAGTGTCTGTTGCATGGGACAGTGCTCAGGTTTCCTCTCACCCTTCAAAATATACAGGGGTTGCATGTAAATTGGGGCATTTGGGTGGCAAGGCCTCATGGCCAGAAGGCCCTGTTACCATGCTGTATGACCAAATTAAAAATTAAACAACACAACTGTTGCAGACTTAAACTCAAATAATGAGACAACAGAATTCAGGAAGATGAGAATCAATGGCACGGTGAAAGAACAGCCACCACTCCATCAACGTCAGCAAATTGAAAGAACTGGTCATTGACTTGAGGAAACTGGTGGAGCACATGGTGATATGGGTGGAAAGCCTCAAGGTTTCAGGGACAAATAGCACCAACTTGTCCTGATCCAACCACATTGAATTACTTTCTTCGCCATAATGTCAATGTCTTAGGAGCCTCAGGAAATTCAACAGGTCATTTCAGCCCACGTGTCTGTGCTGCCCAGTCTACACCTGATTAACCAACACCCCAGGTATGTTCCGAACAGTGGGAGGAAACCAGAGCCCCCGGGGGAAACCCACACAGACTTGGGGAATCCAGACAACATGGAATTTGAACTCTGGTCCCGATTGCTGGCACTGTAAAGGCATTGCGCTAACTGATAGACCAACTGCTTCTTCAGTGACCCTTAATTTTTATAGATTTTATAAATTATGAATTTTTGTGACAAATTCATCACAGCTTAGAAAGTGAACTGCTCTGCCCAAGACCACAAGAAATATCTGGAGCTATCAACTCAGCTCAGGCCATTGCAAACAAAACTCCCTTCTGATAACTCTCTATACCTCCTGATGTCTGTCTCAGAAAAAGACACACCCCAACCTGGTCACACTCTTTTCCCCCATCTGTCAGATAGGAGATGCACATATTTGAAAACACAAATTTCCAGGTTCAAGAATAGTTGATCTTGCTGCCAAGGTAGTTACAACTACAGATCCTGTCAAAATGAACATACTAAAAATCAGATTTGGAAGAACACCAATCTTCAAAGCTAGTAGTGCCAGTAGATCCAGAAGATGGATGGTTGAGAAAGATTGTATCTGCTTTACTTCCCTATAAAAAGTGATCCTATGTTTGGTGTTGAAAATAAAGCTAAGGATTACATTCTTTATATTTGCGTGAATCAGTAGAATGGTTCATATTCAAGGATTCCGTTAACATCTTCAATGAATACACTACTGCCACCACCATTTTCAACAGCAAGTGTGTAGAAGACTGCATGAGTCACTGGCATTCCCCCCACATGAAACCATGAAATGAGAAGTCTATTTGGTGAAGGACAGGTTAATGGCATTCAAGTTAGCAGACTCTTCACTCTACAAGAAATCCAGGTATAAATTCCAGAAGGCCATAGGGAAGCCAGGAGACTACTGCACCAAGCTTGAATTCCAAGAGAAGAGACATCTGATGATGGCAGGGAATTAGTGCTATCACAATACAAGTTTTGGCTACACACTAGATTGGTAAATTTTTCCATACTTTTAAACACAAATGTGACATCCACAATCATGACATGATATTACATCCAAATGTCACTGTTGGGGGCGGGGGGGCCTTCAAGAAGGTGAACCAGATGGAGTTGAAGGACCCCCAAGAGCCTGTGCAGATCAACCGGCAGATTTTCAGACATATCTCTCTACACAAAAGGGACAAAGTCTCCATTTGCTTCAAAAAGACAACTGTCAAACCAGTACTGAACAAAAGCATCAAAACAAGCCTAAGAAAGACCATAAACTCATGGCTTTGAAATGATGAACTGCTCAAAATGGTGGCCATGGCTCAAATCAACTCTGGACTATCTGCCAGCCTTGATCCACCTCAATTTGTCTATCAACCAAACTGATCCACATCAGATATTATCTCCCTTGCTGTCCACCTATTCCAAGAACTCCTGGAGGCCAAGAACAATGCTAAACTATTGTTCATAGACTTCAGCTCTACCTTCAATACCATAGTTCCTAATAAACTAATTTTCAAATAATCAGAATCTATCCCTCTGAGCAGTCCTCTGCAACTGAATCCTTGATTTCCTGTCTAACAGACCATAATCAGCAATAACATCTCCATGATCATACAACACCAATGCTCCGCAAGGATGTACACTTTTTCCTCTACTATACCGCCTCTGCACCCATGATTGTACAGCTAAACACCAGCCCAACTCCATTTTCAAATTTAATGATGCCACACAAGTGGCCTGAGTATCAAATGACAATGAAAGGGAATATTGGAAAGAGATTGAAAGCCTTGTGACATGGTGTCAAAATAACCTCTCTCAACATCAACATGGAGAAAAATCACTGGCTTCAGGAGAGTGGGCAGAGTTCACAAAAATGCTGAAGTTGACAGAGTAAATAGGTTCAAGTTCTTAGAAATAAACATCTTCAATGACTTGATCTGGGACAAGCACATGGATACCAACAATCAAGAAAGCCCACAATGCTGCTTTCTTCGAAGACAAAGGAAATTCAACACATCCCCCACACTTCAACAAATTCTATAGGTGCACCATCAAAAGCATACTTAATGAATGTATTTGAATGTTGCTCAAGATCAGAAGAGCTGATAGAAGGTAGCAAATGCAGCTCAGAACATACCTAAACTTCCCTTCCCTCCACAGTCTCCACCCAAGGCAGCCAGCATAATGAAAGACCCATAATACACCCCTCAGGACAAAAGGTTAAGAGTGTGGAAAATTAACTAAACTTTAAAAAAGTTTTTTCCTTAATGAACCCTGATTCGTGTTGCTCTTATTTGGTGTTAATTTATCTTCCTTTTCATTGCAATCCTGTATCGCACTTGTACTAAAAAACCTGTTGATCGGTTCACAGAAGAACCCTTTCCACTGTGTCCAGAGGTGGAAGATAATAAATGTAAAAATAACCAATCCAGAACCTAATAAAATACTCCACTGCTCCAGTAGGACAGTGCAACATTTGGCCACTTGAGAAAATGAGTGTTTGAAGACCCAGAACATAACCCTAGATTAAAGCTCCTACTCCAACAGGCACATTTATATTTCAAAGACAGGAACTCCCTGCATCAGGCACCACAAAGCACAGATGTAACCAATGCCATCTTTCCAGGACTATCCAAATAGCCGGAAAAGCAAATCAAATTGTGTACTCTCTCCCTTTTGAAGATCCTCATTGTTGAGGTCCCATTGACACAAAACCTATTTCAATGAAAAGGCCACATCATTTGCACATCCAGATATTGAAACAGCACCTCTATTCCAAGCTCTATCACGACAAGATTACAGGCAAGCAGAAAACCATGCATGAAATACACAAAGCCTTCTGCTTCAGGTCATGGCAAAGTCATCAGCTACCTGAGAACTGGAAAAGCAAGGCATCATCAATTGAGGGGAAAAATGAAATGCAGGCAAATGCTCATCTCCAAACATGATATCAAGGCCTCACACTCACCAAGTTTCACACAATTGAGGACTTTCATTTAATTGACCCGATTAACAGAATAAGAGATACTTTCAAATTCATGATAATCAAGTTAAATCAGTGGTTTTCAAGCTTTTTCTTTCCATTCACATACCACCTTAAGTAATCCCTATGCCATAGGTGCTCTGTGATTAGTAAGGGATTGCTTAAGGTGGTATGTGAGTGGAAGAAAAAGGTTGAGAACCACTGCTCTAGACCAATTGTTACTGAAATATTTTGCTTGAGAAAACTAGTCACTGGTCCATTTCCTTTGGAGTTAGGAAACCATGCACATCACAAGTCAATTAGGTACAATCCCTTACTAATCACAGAGCACCTATGGCATAGGGATTACTTCAGATGGTATGTGAATGGAAAGAAAAAGTCTGAAAGCCACTGGATTAAATAGTAATTTTATACTCCCATCCAAATCTCAAAAGAGAACAATGCATGGTTGAATCATAACTATTTGGATACATGCCTTTGTATACAAAAGTGAACAATGAAGCACATGCACAAATTCTAACAGGGCAATAAAAGCCCCTCCTAAAGAGGATCCAATTATCTTGATTACACAACCTAACCATGAATCCCATGAGTCTTGTACACAGCCAACAGTCATAGAATCTTATCAAATACCCTCTGGGAATACAAGTAAAGCAGAATCATGTACAATCCCTTCCTACTTAAAATGCTTGCTCAAAACAGTCAGACAATCTGCAATTAAGGATTTCACACTGATTTTCGAATTAACTGAAAAATGTTAAAAATGCTCACTTATTTTAAAAAGTTTAGAGATATAGCACAACAACAGGCTTTTCTGGCCCACAATACACCCATGTAACCAATGATCCTACCAACTAATCTACTAACCCTGTACCAGAGAAAATACTTTCAGACCTGGGAGATCAAGCAAACTCCTTCCAGACAGCACTGGATTCAAACCTAGGTCGCTGGCACTGCTACCACTGGCTACACTAACCAATTATAGATTCTCAAAACTCCCATTAGATATTAGACTGACAGGTCTCTCTCACAGATATTTTACATAATAGATTATCAATATTTTGGTGATGCATTATAAAAAAACATATCCAATCTCCTACTCCAATCTTGCTCACCTTTTCCTAAATCCTTACGTATTGTTGCTAAAGGAGATAGATTATTGCTCCATAGTTCAAATTATCAGGAGTTAATTTAATTTTGAACAATTATCAACCAAGACTCCCAGCAGATTTTAAAACAAGCATTTGATTGAAGTTCATTGATTACACAAATATCTGATATGAGCCCAGAAGACCCCAAAACCCAGAGACAATAAATATTCACCAAGACAAATGGTTACTTTAACAAAAGTTGTTTTTAATTATCTTTAAACGTGAAAATAGAATCAAACTTTAACTTATCTCTAATGACTCTCTTAACCTATCTTAACCCCCTTCTAATTCTAAGCATACTTGTGTGTAAATTCAGAAAAGTTCTTTGGTTCACAGTCCAATCTCACTTCTTATTCCTCCAGCTTCATTGGTTGCAGGCAATTCTTATACTGTGCACTGAATTTAACATTTATAAAGTTCACCAGGCTTTGTTGCTTGAAAGGTAAATGATTAATGCTCAGGAAGGTTCTCATCGGTTTTCAGAGAGATTTTTGTTGCACTTCAGTGTCTTGCCAAAGAAACTTGCCCCGTCAGGGTTCTCCAGATAATAACCTCTTTCTTTCAGGTCACCACAGAGTTCCTTCTTGTTTCTCTTAGTCCAAGTGAAACATTAGACAGCCAGTCCTCTCCTCTTGCATGAACCACAAGGGCTTTGACCAGGCCATCTTCCAAATGGCTTTCCACAAGCTTGCTCGCTTGTCCTGTTCCAGTCCCAGCTACTTCTGCTGGCTGCAACACTGTACAAGTGATCTGTCTCCCTCTCTCTCTCTCTGAGAGAAAAGCCTGGTTGACTCTTTGTTTGCAAAACCACATGACACTCCTAGAACAAGTGGTCTTCCAGACAATACATTAGTGAAGTCTCTTGAGCACCTCTTCAAAGCTCTTGCAAAAGCTGTGAAGCTGATATGTCTAGCATTAACAGAGCTCCAGTATTTCAAATAAGATCAGTTTTAAAGTGTTTGTATGTAATCTACTCTAACAAGCCTTTCCCAATTTAGCTCCCAAAAATATTTCTATATACTCTGTCACATATCCAATATTTTTGAAGGGAAACAGACTGAGAAATGTTGATGCCAAAAGATACCTAGGTGTTTTCTGTCCACAAAATTAATATGAAGGCATTACAAGCATTTTAGCATGTTGGCCTTTATTAAATAACTTAAGTACACAAGAATAAATATATGATGCAACATTAAATGGGGCTCTGGTGAAGTTACACATTTATACAATTTGGTATTCATATCAAAAAGATGCATAATGGCATCCACTTCATGGAGGGAGGTTCCACATAATTGTCTGTGTAAGTTATGGAAAAAGTTTTCATTTAAAAAAACATCAATTCCATGACAGCAAATACAACTCCATATCTCAAATTTTCAGTAGGGATTGGTGAATTCTGCAAGGGCTAATTTCCATGACCTGAAGAGCCAAGAAAGGTTATCTTGTATTTGCTGTAGAGAGAGAGTACAGAGAAGATTTACCAGACCCTGAAATGTCAAGTCTATCACAAAAGGATAAAGAGAGTATTTCCAGCTTCTCTAGAGCTTAGAAGAGCAAGTGACTCAATTTAAAGAAAAACAATATTTTAAGAAGTCTCAAGAAAGTGGATGCAGAATGTTTCCCTGTATAAAGGACAAGGAGCCATCAAAGAGTAGAGCACTTGTGATTGAAATGAAAAGAAACTTCAGAGGGTGACAAATATAACCTGAGGGATGAAGAGGCACAGTCATTAAATGCATCCAAAGCAGGGAGGGATGTACTTTTGAATACAAAGGGAGCATGAATAGACCAGGAAAGCAATATTTCTTGCAAATCAGCCATGATCTAATTGGAAAAAATTTGCAAACTCCTGCTCCAACTTCTAATATTCTATTCAATTTCTTGATATGATTGCCTGTCTGAGGTGCTCAGAAAAAGTTCATCACGAACTTAACAATTTCCATAAATTTAATAGACTACTAATCACACTGCAGCTACTACTGAGGGCACCGATGATTTTCTTCTTAACCCTTTTCATCCCACATTTACAGTAACCATTTTATCAAAGGAATAAATTACCACAAATTATTTTCCAGTTAATCAAATGCCCAAACATAGTTTCTAAAAGCAATTGCTGAACTTGCTCCTTAATTTGTTCTAATTGCTTCAACTCATTAAACAACAGCCAAAAATAGAAAATGGGCCACTGTGGATCAAAATGACAACATTCAAAAAACACTGGCTGACTTTAATTATAGTTTAAGAAATTACAAGGTACATATTTGCTCAAAAACTGCTCAGCTTTTCTTGCAACTTTAAAAAATGCTAGAGATACTCAGGCTGCATCACAATCTGGTATGGGAACACCAATACCCCTGAGCATAAAGCCCTCCAAAAGGTAGTGAATGTAGCCCAGGACATCACAGGCAAAACCCTCCTCACTGTTTAGTACACCTACAGGGAACACTGCTGTCAGAGAGCAGCAGCAATCATCCAAGACCTTCACCACGCAGCACGCGCTTGGTTCTCATTGCTACCATCAGAAAAGAGGTGCTGGTGCTACAAGCGTCATATTACCAGGTTCAGGAACAGCAGGTACTCCTCCACCATCAGACTCAACAAAAAACTCAATCAGGGACTCATTTAAAGTCTTATTTGAGCACTTCATTGATTTTCTTTTTTATTCTCTTGGTATTGCAGTTTGTCCACATTTGTTATCCGTTTACAGTTTTGTTTACATTTTTTTTGCACTAACAATTAGTCGTACTTCTTGCACGCCCGTGAGAAAAAAATCTTTGGGTTGTATGTGACGTCATGTATGTAGTCTGACAATAAATCTGAAATCATGCAGTGCATTTTCATGTAGTAAAGATAGACACGTAACCAATGTTTTTGCCCTAAGCCTTTTGAAGATTGCTAACAGTAGCAAAACTGAATAATCTAATCAGAAATTTCTGTTCCTTTTTTAATCTTCTGGCTGTTAAATGAGAAAGGAGAACATACAGAGAACAAATGCATACAATTACATTCATTTTCTAAATATTGATACAAGTCCCGATGTGATCTTCAATCCATACCAAATTAGATTGATCTCACCTAGACAAGGATAATTCATCTCAGTGGTAGGTGAATTCTGCAACATTGTTTTTACAAAATAACATGTCAAAACCAATTCAGAATCTCTGTGGAAACACGTCAATGATGTAGCCATTCAAGAATTTGTCAATATTTATAATAATTTTAAGTTAAGGTCTAGATCATAGTACAAAAAGGACATTTGATTCATGAGAACAGAGGCTGATTTTGAAAGAGTAATCCAACTTTTATTTCCCCCCCCCCCCCCATTTTCAAATTCTTCCAAGATGCATCTCTTATTGAATCTACCACACATTCCCAGTTGTCTATCAAAAAACTTCACAAATCTACAGAATACGTGTTGCCTTGGATGGTAAGAAATGTTAGTCAATATGCCTCCAGTAATTTAAAAAAAGATGACATTTATAAGCCATTTATCTAACCACCATTGTTGCCAGATAGAAGAATATTGGCACTCCAAAGAATTCCCCAACCACCGCAACCCCCACTACCAGATAAATACCTGGTTTATTTTAATTCTTTCCACTAACCTGATCAAAATAAGGCTCAAATATTACATTTCCGTAGGCCTGTGTTTCAAAGGCATGTTCAGTATCTCATTTGTTTGTTGCCCATTGAACAGAAAATCTGTCTTTGAGTAACCCTATTTTTTTGTTCTACAGAAATTTGAAGGGATGGCATGCACAAGGCTGCAGAGTGTGAAATAAATGGCAGGAAGCAAGGAGACTTATTAGGCCACAAATTAAATAAAATATTTTGTATAGCAAAAAGATTTGTTTAGCAAGTATTTGCTAACTAACCAGGGGAGATCCGCACTGTACATTTGGAGAAAGAAACAATCTGCTGGAGGAACTCAGTAGGTTGAATAACATCTGTGGGGGAGAAAAAAGAAATTTTGGGTTGAAACCCTTCAATTATGGATTTTAAATTGCAATGCCAGGAAAAATAGCGAAAAAAATTAACATAGTTACTACCCACATGGTCATTCACACTAGGTACCATTTTAGTCTGCAAGTACCCGAGTGCAACAGTCCTGGTGGTTGGACGTGCTGTGTAGTGGATGAAAATCAACAATTTTAAAAAAAGGTACCATTTACACAGCAGACCTCCTCCAAAAAGTTGTAGGGGTCCTGCAGGATAAATCATGGTGCAGGAATTGACTCAAAATTCTTGCACATTCCTTTTTTGACTGCCCATGTAGTAGCAAAATTCCTTGATTGTGCCATTACATGCCTGCAGTCTAAAAACCATAATTGACATGTGGAGATGCTCCACAGATTTTTTTTGCTCTAAATTTCAGCATCTAAACTTTTATTGAATAAGAGATTGTCCAATACACCAACTTACCAATAATAGGAATAGTTTGTCAGTCTAGGGTGGGAGTTGTAAAAACTAGGTGTAAATTTGTGTTAAGTTTGCAGCCTTAATAATAAATCATTATTCTTTGTTGATATCCATTGAGCCCACTTGTAAGCATTAGCTCTGCAGATCGAAGCAGTACTTGCCATGAACAGCTGGAAGATATTACAGGAGGATAATTTTGTTGGATAATTCCTAGTAAAGCCCCAGCATCTGGGATCTCAAGAAATGGTGATAGACGCAACAGATCCCAAAGATTTATAATATCATTTTGTTCTATTCCTTGTTAATAACCTGAACTTCACAGGTTCAGGAGAACCTGTGAAAGGGGTGGGGGAAAAGAGGATAAATAAAATTAGGCTGTATTTACAAACTGCTTCTCCCACCAACAGAATCTTCCAAAGCATTTTACAATCTATTAGTTCTCAAGTGTTACTCTTGTTGAATAGGACCACTGCAATGGAGGTGAAGACAGTTACATGAAAAATAAAAACACAATGCTGGAGATGCTCAGCAGGTCAAATAGTGTACTGTAAATAGCAAAGAATGATACATTTCAGGCCTTCCTCAAGCTATGAAAAGTGTTCAATTGTACATTGGATTTTTTTTTCCCTGTTTAGCTTCTAACCAAACAACAATTGCTTTCATGGTCCTGAACTTTTGTACAGAAACACACAGTTTGCATTAGAGCAGTGCAATCATTAACTAACAAAACCGACAAAAAGAAACCTAAATCTGCAGATTGTGGAAATTTGAAATAGAAACAGAAAATGCCAGAAACACAAGATCAGGCAACAACAATGGGAACTGAGAAAGTTGACAATTTTCTACTTTCAGAATGGGTTAAAAGGATATTTTTCAATGATCCAAATCAGTTCGAACAAAATGGTAATAAACCATTTCACCAAAAGATTGACCATAAATTCACCCGTACAATTCTAATGGTAGGAGCTCATTCCCTGGTGACTTTAAATGTGGAGACCCATCAGTTTCACTAAAAAGTCACCTCCAATTCATGCAAGTAGTAAATTAAGCCATTCAGTATTCGGTTATCAATGGGAACAGAAAGAGATTTTCTTAAATTTAAGGTTACAAAATCATTTACTTTTGCTTCTTCCAACAACAGTAAGAATTGCTAAAATAAACAATGCTCCCTAGACAACTGGAATGACGCCAACGTTCAGAAATGCTCAATGATTATAACACCCCCCACCCCCCCCCAAACTGGATACCTCCCAAATATCACTGATCGTACAATTAATCACATTTTCTAGCGCAACAGCAAGATCAGAAACATTTAATATGCACAAAATACCATTTTATTCTACATTTTGTTTCTGTTGGCGAGGAAAGCCACAGACAATGTAGCAACACCTCATACCTGCCCTTCCAAAGCTGAGGGGGTGGGGGAAGTCCCTTAAATTCCACGCTTAAACTCTTCTGCAGCCAGCTTTTCGAATTAAAAGAGTGGGCATCGGACCAAATCGTGGAGGAAACGCGGCCTGAAGTGAATGCAGGCGAGTTTTCCCCGAAGGCCTGCTGTGGGCTCAGGAAGGCAGGGCTGCCCGAATGACTCACCTATCGAGGGGCTGAGATGGGACCGTGGGGAGATCGGCGCCACTCGACATTGCCCAGGAATCCGCTACCGTCGCTTTACCTCAGGAGCTTCATGTGAACGCTCGCACTAGGTCTCCCTTTCGGCCTAAACTTCACCCGTTGGTCGCGCACCAGCCCTCATCCCCCGGAGGAGAGGGAGCGGCCTTGGCCACAATGGGCCCCGGGCTTCAATAGGCAGCCGTCTCGCTTTTAAACGTGCCGATTGTGCTTCTCTTTAAACTCCACACGCCCACTATTTTAAAAATAATACTACGTCTTCCAAGCTGCCCCCCCTCCCCCCCCCCATTCACTCACTGTGAGGAAATAATAGCGCTGAGCCAACCGGAAGTGCGCGCTCCGCCACTCACCAAGCGGAGGAGTCCGCCTCGCGCGGCCTGCTGGGAGATGGAGTTCGACGTCCGCCATTCTGCCCCTCAGTGTCGCCCAAAACGAGCCCCGGGAGAACTTCATGGGCCGCAATGCACTGCTTCGACCATCCAGGCGTGCGAGTGGGATCCGACAGTCTGGATTTGCTTGGTCCATGGTTAGTTGGGTAAACCATTTGGAAGTTTGTGCTACGCACTAGAACGGCTTTGGCACATTTTTCTTACAAACTAATTCAAAGGTAATTCATATTGTCAAGAGAAGAATGGAAATCTGAAATAAATTAACTGTTAAATCCAGATTTATTTTTAAGGATGTAACATAAAATATGGGTTCTGGCTGGCTGTTAATTATAATGCAATGATTTGAGGGCTGTGATATCGTGTATTAATTCTCCTTTGACCAAACAATAAATTCAATCATAAGCTATTTGAATATGGTACATTTCTTGTGACCTTGACCACTACAAGTGTCTAAATCAAACAATGCTGCATAACAGGCTGTGTATCGGGGTAAATAAGGGAATATGTTTTCAGACAGTGTTCTTCTAACGACATTTTACATTGTTCGTCTGTGAACTTAGATTAATGTTTTATTTGTACAATTGACTGGAGAACAAGTTATTTTGAAAAAGGGCTTGTCATTTACGCCCTTCTTGAGACAGCTAATTTTATTCTTCGTGCCTTCAGTATAAGCTGCTCTTTATTTATTTTTGGTTTGAAATGCCACATCTTGATTTGGTTTTAATTGAAATTAAATTGAGAACATTTGACACGGACGTGGATATGAGTGGGACGGTTGACCGTGACCTTGAGGGAATGGCATTCCTGATGAGAAATAATTGCTCTGTTGAAAAATCCACGTGCATTTTAAATGTGTTAAGCATGCTACATTTCAATTTGATTGCTGATGGACCTAGTTGTCAGATTAAAATGTGGATTCAGTAGAGGCTCGAAGAAAATGCAAAAGAGTCCACTTCATTGTAGTATTTTTTTAATCGTAGCTAATCTGTCTTCAGAAAGTAAAAAATAGGTGTTGTCCAATCGTTCTTTGACTAGTAATAACATGCAAACCAAGGAGCCATTTTATATAAATAAAAAGAAAGATTGGTTGGTGGCGTAAGATACTACAGTAGAACCGGCAATCTGCAGGATCATTTGGGAGATTGCAAAATCTCATTGTACTTGGTACTGGGAATGTAGCTCGTGTCAATAATCTGCAGACATGAAGAAAATGGACAAGGTCATAAGTTACGTGTCAAATGCGCTCTCGCTCCTTTAAGGGCGGGATGTTCCAGTTATTTTGTCACCGAATCGCCCCTTCACTTCACATTTGAAGATAAATCTGGTGTGAAGCAGGCTGTTGTTGACTTGCATGAGGCAGGTTTCTGTTTCTGCATCTTCTCCTCCCCACCCCCTTCCAGTTGGTCAGGGAGTATAAATAAAATGCAGTAGGGTGCCCACAGCTGTAACACCAGATCTTTAGTTTAGAGCGCCGGTGACCAAAATACATCACTTGGACTTGGCCGGGAGGATACATTTAATGTTGGATCCTGAAAGGGATCGGGCGATTTAAAATTTAAAATGCATTTTAACCTTCTGAAGGACGCAGCACTATTTATTGACGTATGTAAATTAGCAAAGGGCTTTGAAAGCTCTTGAACAGGAACAAGAATCAGTTTCACATTGCGGGTGAGAGCTGAAGTTCCGGTGTAAAGAAAGACGTGGCGAAATTGGTGAATATCTGTGCCCGCATCCCAAATCTCTCATTCCGAGGGCAAACCAGAACACGAAAGGGTGAAGCCGCTCCTCCTCCTTGCAAATATTGCTTTCTCCCCCCCCCACCCACCTCCCCCCCACCCACCTCCCCCCCCTCCCAACCACCCCTCTGCTAAATGGGGGATTACAGATTTGCTCTGCAGTCACCTAGCAATAATACAGGATTTTCGCCGGCTCCGGAGTACCAGAACACCGCTAACAATAATGCGTCTTTGTTTTTTCCTCTTTCAGCTCCGCAAACCATGCAGGATGATTTACTGATGGACAAAAGCAAACCCCAGCAGCTTTCACCAAGGTCAGAGCAAAGCACAGAAGCCGCCGAACCCCCCAAATCTGAAGAGAACACCGTGAGTATCAACGCCCCGGTTTCTGGCCAGAATAAAGAGAAGGCGCAGATGGAATCGCCAATTTTGCCCGGCTTGAGCTTCCAACCCCAGGAACCTGGCACCTCCTTGTCCCCTTCGTTCAGTACGTGGTCCACCGGCACCACCAACACCGTAGATGATAGCTTTTTCCAAGGGATCCCACCAGTGAACGGGACGATGCTGTTCCAAAATTTCACTCACGTCAACCCGGTTTTCGGGGGCACTTTCTCGCCGCAGATCGGGCTCGCACAACAAACGCAGCATCACCAAGCCGCCCAGCAACAGCAGAGGAGGTCGCCGGTCAGCCCGCAGGCTCCTTTCGCCCAACGCAGCGCCTACAGCCACCAACCCATCATGACAAGCAAGCCCTCCTCGGCTTGGAACAACCACCAGAACACGACCTGGAGCACTGCGCCCAACCCTTGGAGCGGGCTCCAAGCCAGGGATCCCCGGCGAGCAGTTGGGGTACCGTCCCCTCTCAATCCGATCTCTCCGCTCAAGAAACCCTTTTCCAGCAACGTGATCGCCCCTCCTAAGTTCCCTCGAACTGCCCCCACATTAAATCCCAAGTCTTGGATGGACGACAACGCCTTTAGGACGGACAACAACAACGGCATGTTGCAATTTCAGGTACATTTTTTTTTCAGAGCTCGATGTGTAAAAGACGCGTTAGGACATGACCTTCACAGCCATGTTTAAGTGCCATCTTAAATGAGGCATGACATTGCAGTGAAAATACAGCATCTGTTATTTTCAGCTAGTCAGTGACAAAGATCAGCCCAAATACACCCTCTATCCATATCATCTTGTGTCTAACATCATGATTCTTTGTCGACCCACACCCACTACCCAGAAAAAAAAGCTGGAAAGCAAAGGGCCCAGCTGCCTTGAACATTTGTTTAATTTATGCAATATTTTTACTGTGTTACCAATGACTTTTTTGCTTCATCTCAGTAATTGATATGACACTTGTCATTGTTCACTGGCAGACTAAAATATAATAATAGATTTTTAAATGCAGTTGTGCATTAAATTTTGGAAAAAATGTGGGCAATTTTGAATCATTAACAGTGGACAATACTGTTATCCGCAAGGCCCAGATGTGGTCAGTAAACATTAGATTTAGTGAAGAATCCTTTGCGCATTTAATTTTCTCTAATTCATTGTGGCATTATGGCGACAGCTGACTTTTTTTTGTAAGGCCGCTTTGTTTGGACAATTATTTTGACGTCAATCATTGAGAGGTGGAGCAAAATCCTTGACCACAAGGTATAAAGCAAAGCATTTTCAGTGAGCTTCTCAGGTACTTGCTGTAGTTTTTTTTTTTTGCAGCACATAGAGAATTCTGTCTACCCTTTTCAATGAAAAGAAATTCCAAGTTGCTTTTTTCCCCATGACAGGGCCTGAGCTTCTTGGATGCCCCTGGGTTAGCATCTATTTCCACACAGGGCGGGTTGGGGGGGGGGGGGAGGCACCACATTTGGGTCAATTTTGCTGAGAGAATATCCATGACTGTGAGATATTTTACAGAGAGGAAATTAACTGTAAAGTAGGGTGAGATTGACACCATGCTTTATTGTTCAGTCCTGAGCAAATGTGTTTAATTGTTAATGGAGCATGCAGAAGGAAAAGAACAACTTGAGGGGCCTGATGAATATAATGTTCACCTGGGCAAGATTAAGTATTACTTGTTGTGATGTTGTAATCTATCAGTAGGATACATTCAATTCCGGAATAGTATTATATCCTTTATGATTTGTGAACTTTCAAAGACAACTGTGTTATTTTCAGTTTTAAAATTTGAATATATTTCTGTTTTAAAAATAAATCCAAACACAGTTTGGAGTATGATCAGTTTTGGAATGGCAAGCTGACCCTGAATGATGATGTAACAGTTCTGTATCAATGAATGTTTCTGACATCCAAATTATTTTCACTGTATTCTATCAGGTTAGCTTTAAGTCACTTCATTTTGACTGAGAACAGTAAGTTGTGTTAAATTGTATGTGTTTTTGTGCAAAACCAGTTCTCCCTGATGTGAAATGGAGGATGAGGAAATGGAGACCATGTATCGTTGTTACAGTTGCATTGAAATTTGCCAAATTATGATTAATTTTTATAATTAACTGCAGTGCAAGGTCTGGTTTACAGTTTTTAATTTGCCTATTTTAACCCATGCCCCAATTAAAAGCCCAGGTAATCCAATGTTGTATGTATTGAAGTGTAAAATTACAATTGTGCTTCCAGGCAATTTTTAGTTGAATTGAAGGTTTAAAAAAAATGGATATTTATTAAATTATACAGATTAATTCATTAAATACTCCAGACGTAGAAATAATTTTGTGACTGAAATTTTGTCAATGCAGAACATAGGATCGTATGTTGACTTGTAACTTTTTTTCATGGAACAGGATTTGAATAGCAAGATTAAATGTGCTATTTTGCTCTAACACTGAACTGCTCCGTATTTGGTAGAGTCAGTATTTGTATTAACCCACCTAAGTTTGTTTGCAGATACAACAATTGCATATCCCTGATGTATCTGATATTCTATGAAAGCTTTGATATTAGCAATCTGACACAAATCATGAATACTTTGCTGGGCAATAATGTGCAACTTCTACCAATGAAAACTTCAAATCATATACACGGAGTTTATGAACATCTATTCTGAGAATGCATAAATGTCAGTTAGTAAAAGATTGTCTGATCGATTACTCAATCAATTCACTGCAAAGATCTTTAATAAGCAAGGTGATAGCTAATAGATTCAAAAATTTGCTTAATTAATTCACATCCTGACTATAAACTGATCAAGGGAAAATTGAGTGTGAATTGCTTTGTCAAAATTTCCTTTTGTAAAATCATTAACATGGAATCATGACCAAAACAGGTGACTGTAAGAAATAGTTAGAAGATGAGGAATCTTCATGGACATCAAGAAAGGGAGTAAGCAATAGAAAGTAACAGGTTGCAGTCTGTTGGACGTATTTTGGTGCACCAAATATAGAGACTATTGAAAGACCATGTCAATTCTGGTCATTAGTATATCTTCAGGATCCAAGGGAATATTATGATTGAGGGGAAAATCTGAGAAGAGAAGATCCTTGTGTCAGTGGGGCCAAGGAAGAGAATATAGGAAGGTAAAGTGTTGATCAGATAAAGATTCCTCCGATTTAGTAAGGGTGGGGTTACAGAGTTAATATTTTGGGTTATTGATCATTCATCAGGATTTCAAAATTGAGGAAATTAAATTGCAGAGAAGAGGCAGGATAGTGAGAACAAAAGGCATCTTTGTGGTGGGGTGGAACCCAGGTTGTTGTACTGATGAAAATTGTCCTTTGTGGCATTTAGGAGCGCTGGAAACATTTGGGTAGGAAAGAGGTGTGCTTGTGGAAGTATTAGTAATACTTTGTCAAAAGAAGGGAAACAGCCGTTAAGTGTGCAAGCTGAAAGAGTTGAACGGAAATTCAATTGAAGAGAGGAGCAAAGCTGCCTCGAGATCTTGGTGGAGGGTTTGGAGAGATGAAAGGTGTGAGGAGAAAGGGCCCTGAGAATAAAAGACAAAGGTTAAAGAATGGAATGATAGATGGTATCACTGTTATGTTTATGAAGGTAGAAAATTGGGTGGTGTCAGAGCTGAGTAAATAGGACAGAAAAAACATCGGATTCTCTTGCTTATTAAGCTCCAACATTTAATTTTTAAAAAAGTTCCTGATCCATCCACTGCTTCTTTTTGATTCCTTTACAAAGCCTTTGGGTCAATGTCTTTCTTAACAATCTGTCTGATGCTTTTTCTGTATACTCCATGCATGTTTACATTCATGTAAGATATCACCAAAATAAAATGGGAAGAGTTGTCTGACAGGTGCATTAGGTGAGAAGAGGCAGGCTGTGTAAGATGTAAATACTAAATCTTTTTAAAATTTTTTTAAAACCAGACTATCTCTGTGACCACAAAACCATAAAGGGACAACTTGAAGCTAAGTTCCTTGATGAGAGCTTTTTTTTAAACATTGTTTTCAACCTTCAATTTAAAATTCTGTCTGAGTCATTTTCAAGTTTCTCTTCCTAAATGGAACTTGAACCCATCCCTCATTCTGTCTTGATTCCTTGCTCGCATTTCTCCATTTATCTTCCTTTACTCCTTTCTTTCTGCCTTCTTAAATTCTAATCTGGGGCATTTTTCTCCATCTCTTTCATCCCATTTTTGGATCCTTTTTCCTCACTGTACACCTTTCTACCCTCCTTCCTAATCTTTGGCAGCTCTTCTCATACGCTTTGTACTTGCTTTCATAATATCTGATCTTTCCCATCATACCATCAGTTGTTTCCATGCTCAATGAGTAACTTTCTTTGCTTTTGTTCCCTTTGCAGACTTGTTTTTTTTTCCAAATTTCTCCCTGCCTTTGGTCTTAAATGTGCAGTCTCTGGACTTGATTTATCTTCTGAGTGAAGTTGCACTCTCTCCTTTCTCCTTGCTCTGCATTTCTCAGTAGACAGACAGTGCTTACTGTTCCAGCATGCTAGCTTCTGACTCCCTATCCTCCCTGTTACTGCTTGCTCACTGCTCTCACCCTGCTTGCAGACCTTTAGGCCCAGCTTGTATCATCCAAATATGCTGATTTTATTTTTCCCCATGATTTTCTGTATACTCTATTTCCTGCCCTTCATGTGTGCCATGTCAATTCCTTCCATACATTTCTGAAATTCTATTTTCCATATTCTTTACTCTGCTAAGAGTTCCAATCACTCCTGACAACTTTTCACATCTAATCCTTTTCTCCTCCGAGTTATTATTTGTGCTCATTTCCTTACTCTCTCTCACTTTTAATGGTATTTATTCCCTCCAGCTTCACTCCCATACCCCTTGGCATGTTCACCCTTCCATCCTTGTGGATTCTTTGCTTTCATTCCCTTCTATTTTTGCCTGTACATCATCTTTCTCATTTCCTTGGCTACTTTCCATGCATCCTTCCAGAAGATTACTGGAAAATGGGCATCAAGATGGATATGGCCAGTTGTATGACCAGAGGACGCTCTTTTGTCGGGTTGTACTTGTGCAATAGGATGACCATGAACTTTATTAAAAATAGTGTGCAAACTTTGTGATCTGCTGATTGACGCAGTCAAAGCACTGAAATCATTGTTAATCAGTTATGGCTTAGCGGGGATCACAATTTATGAATGGGTTCCACAAATTGTAAGTAGCCTGCTCTACCTAACCAGATCTGTGTATCTTGTAGGACGGATGCATTATATCCTTTAATACCTTTCAAAGTTGGATCAGAAAATGCAACTTAATCATATTGACACGATGCAAGCAAGAAAGTGGTCTCCACATTGTTTAAAGATGAGTTCGAGTTGGTGGAGGAGAGAGAGAGAAAAAAAGTAATGTTATTGATTCTTCAGGGTCCTCCTGGCACAGAAATGCAATGGAAGGACGTAGTTTTCAAATATAAATGCCAAGCATTGGGAACCTAAATGTAGTACAATCATTTTCAGAGACATCTTACCGATGAGTTCACCCATGAATATGACATTCCACCACTGAATCACTAGCATTACATAATGCCATATGCCCATCACTTGTATACGGACAACCCATAACAATAACTTCTCATTCCAAATGTTCATGTAGTGCACCACACCCTCACACAACTAGTATGACTGCAAACCTCACACCCACTTGCACACACCCAGTTTCTCAACAATGATTGCCACGTACCCAAATACATTGTGCAATGTTCACCAACCTACTTCTTCCATTTACTGAGTGAGATGGTACATAAACACCAGCAGGATTAGCCTATTGGATAGGAATAGATGCAGTCAAGTAACTTCAAGGAGATGCTGCTGTCCAAAATTAGAATGGGTTGTAGAGCAAGTCACAGACAATAAAGGAATTGAAATCTCTCTTCCATCTTGCTCTATTTGCCCTCCCCATCACATGATCACTTTCTTACTGGCTACACATGACTTAAACGCGCATCCCTCGCCATAACCTTTCCGTTTCTCCATTTAGATTGCACAATAAAGCACTGGTGTTTGATGATGCAGCAGCAAGAAGATGGAGAAGTACCACGAGTTGATCTTGCACTCTCAACCAGCAGTTCAAAATATGATGCTGAAAGCTTTCGATCAGTGGGTGGGGCAAGAGAGAATCTGCACAAATGGCCTGCAGTTTGGACAGGGGAAAGATAAAGCATTGCATAATGAGGTAACAGAAAGGTTCTACATTCTGCAACAAAGGTCTCCAAAGAAGATTTTAATGGGACAGTCTACAGAAAAAAGACTGATGGGGCTGATAAGAGCATAGTCTGGCACCAACCCTCGAGTTTTGGGTGTCTAACATGATCTTGCATTCCTACTACTTGTAACTACCAGAATTGTTGAGGTGCATTCCAGGCAGTGACAATGGTTCTGGAACATAGCACAAATGAATTATTGTCTTTTTGCTGGCAGCATTTATATTCCTTGCTAGAGATTAAATGCAATCCTTTGTGATTCCATCACTGATGCTTTTGCTGTGAGTAGGTAAGCAGCCAACCTTGGTTCTACCCTTCGTGTCAAGAAAGCACCATATGGATCTGAGTCTTACTGAGCCGATGTTGGCTCAGAATCATCCCATAGAGCTACCTGCAGTCTCCACTGCATCAGTATTCTTCTGCTAGCCATGGTGCAATGACTGAAGTAACACTAGTTAGAAACAGGAGGTAAAGAAAAAAAGTACAGAAAAGCAAGGCTTTGCATCTACACAAGGCTAATTGGTTAAAATATAAATCATCTTGGTTTGAAATGTTTAATTTCGTGTTGGCTTTTATTTTGGAGTTCTGGTTAGTATGATTCTGTGAATCAAAAATGGGGAATTGAATTTGTGTTCATTGAAAGTTCAGTCACAATAAATGAGATGTTTTTCATTTCCTCTTCCTCTTTGTTAAGTTCATGCCCTTGTGCTCTGCACCATTTAGCAGACTACTAGTTAGTTCCATGGAGCTACTCAGCAACCCATGGAGTAAATATTGGGTTTAGAATGACATTGTGGAAGCTCGTCTTTCATTAGATGTATGTTCTCATGTGTCTGGGTGCGCATCAGAATGGGGTCAAGCAAAGCACTACTTCCCAGTAAATCTTTGATTAGTTGCAAGGGTATAAATATCACTAAGATAATAGATTGCCTGAAAGTAAATGAATTTTTACTGCTGACTGGATACTTTATATTAATTAACACTTTATGGTGGGTATGGTCATGCTCTGGTTTGATATTTTGGAGGTGAAAATGATTAGCTTTCAGTCAATGGTAGCATGCTGCATTGGGGAGTCCACAATTTCTGTCTGCTCATTTTGCCAATTGGTTTTTGTTTTTTAAAAAGGAAGAACAAGGTGAACTCAACTACCTTAAAAGCCAAGAGCATCTGAGTCCCACCTGCTTCACATCAAAAAACCTTAATGTTTCAGACGTCTCCAGTTTCAGAACTGAGTGTAAAGAACTTTGACCAACATGATTTTGGCTGCTACTGGGAAAGCAATGTCAAGCTCGTTTATTATCATCTGATTGCACAAGCGATCAACAGCAATCTCCATTTCTTGGTGCAAAACATGCAGGCACATGACCAGACATAGTACACCCACAGATAAACAATAAACATACACGGGACAAATGTACCTGATATCTGGAATTCAAGCAACTAGCAAAAAAAAAATCCATATATTGGACTTGTCTTTTGAGCGGAGACCAGCAGATGATGAGGCAGTGGACAAATTTTAGTAAGGCATTGTAAGAGAAAGTTTCAAACAACCAGAAAATACAGTTATCCTGCATCTACCAATCCCCGTAGATGATTGTAAAACTACGGATTTTACTGTACATAATAAATAATTGAATAAATATTGTTTCTTTAAATATTAGTCTCAGATGGTTAGTGTGAGTGGTTCTTTCAGTTGTACAGCATTCTCACTGCCTGCAGGAGTTGTGTTGGGTCTGATACTCTTGTATCTCTTTGCCAATGGGAGTAGTTGAATGATGCTGTGTGAGGGGTGGTTAGGGTCCTCAATAATTTTACACACCACCTTCAGACAATGATCCCAGTAGGTTGTATCAATGGGCAGGGGAGGTTGGCGCTCTGATCCTATCTGCCACTCTTATGGTTCTGTGGATTGACCTCTGATCCATTTCTCTAGAGCAACTGTATCACACTGTGATGCAGCTGGCCAGGATGCTCTCAATGGAGCGGTCGATTTCCCCCAAGCACATTTGTTCAAAAGTGGTGCGGTTTTGAACTGTGTGCTCACCAGTGGTGGATTGACCATTAGCTTAGGCTGAGTAGGCACAAGCCTTGGGGCCCAGAAGCGGGGGAGCCAATAGGAAAATGATTATAGAAATTGCTGATTGGTGACAAATAGTTTTTTAGGACTGTCATCGATTGGAGCTCTGGCTTGAAACATCGACCATTCTTTTTCTCTCACTGAGTTCCTCTTGTGTTTGTCTTCAGTCCCCGGCATCTGCTGTCTCCTTGTGTACCTCCAGTCGATTGGGTATCAATGGTGTAAGCTCCCTGTTGATTGGGTACATTCAGCTGTTAGCTGGCGTAGATCAGAGTTTGCATGCCGCGTGTTCGTGGATCAGGGCTTGCATGCTACACAAGTGTGAATCGCCATGAACCCAAGCCGCAAAGTGATATTCAATTTATGGTCAAAGTAAATCAGAGAGCTATGTTTTATTTAAAAACTGAATTCATTAGATGTAAATTGTGCCCCACAGTTCAGATAGGCTGAGGGGAAGGTTCTGAGTCAGGGATTGGGAACTCCAATCTGTGGTAGGCCGAGGGGATGGTTTGGAGTTGGGCTGTCAGGAGCTCTGGTGTGCAGTACGTTGAGGGGAGAGTTTGGAGCATCAGAAGCTCCAATGTGCGGGAGGCTGAGGGGAGGGTTTGGAGTCAGACCGTCAGGCATCATACAATTTCTTCAGTCCTTCAACCCACCCAAATTTTGCATTTAAAATGTAAAATAGTCAAATAACACGTGATTTATTTTTAAAATTTTAAATAAAATAACAATTATGTACTTTCAAACTATCTTCCTTAAGTTCCTTGTGTTTTTAAGTTAAATGCAAATTAAAATGTATAATGAATTTAAAACTAATTTGATATGTGGCGTGGATGTGTGCACATTAATTTCCTTGGTGTGCTGGTTGCGAAATGTGTGTGCGTGCCCAAGTGCACAGCTTTGAGGGAACAGTGGTCGTGGCAGCTTTTTTTTTTAATGTGCTGGCTCCTCCTAACATTAAAACCTGGCTACACTCTGCTACAGAGTTATTGATGGAAGTGGAGGGTTGTTCCAGGTCCTCTTGAAAGCAATGATCATCTCCTTCGTCCAGTCCACATTGAGACTCGCGTTATTCTTGCATCATATTACAAGATTTTTCACCTTCTCTGTAGTGCGACTCATTGCTCATTAATACAGTTTTGGTTGTTGGGCCATATGGAATTTCTTATTAGTATTTTTCTGAATATCTGTCATTTAATGTATTATAATTGCTGAAGTAGACTTGGTAGTTGTTCTTTTGTCTAAGAATTTGGCTTTTTTTAAATTGTATTCTCTGTGCTGTATTGCACTTGGAGAGAAGTGGCCGTTAAAACCCCCAAGTCCAAGACCAACTTGGACATCTTGATATCAAACCAAACTTATCTGCGAGTTCCAGGTGCACTATCTGCAATTCAAAATGAATCCAGGAAGTCCATGAATATCAATGACAAGAGTAACCAAGGTGATCTCATTTAAAGACCACAAGTAGAATACGTTCTGGTGAAAGCTTAATCCTGAGTGGGTTGTTATATTTGATGTTGGTTACATTGTTTACATGCATTTCATCTTTGCCAGCTTTGTGTTGTTGTTGCCTGGTGACTGCTGCGGATTACTAGCAGGTCAGAGCTGCTTGCCTGCTCCTGTGTTTTCCAAAATGGCAGATGGCATGATTCGTGTAAGAAACATTTACATGTGCATTGCATGTCAAATAGGACACAAACATGCCGCTGTAGCACTCATGGGCTTAAGAATGCAAATTCTGCACTTATTGCTATTTGCTTATTATCTCACTTCTGTTTCCAGTGTTCATTGCCCTCCTACTTAGTACATTGAATGATCCTCTTTCTTGTACATTCCTCCATTCCTGTTCTAAATCAGAATTTGTCATGAGCCTGTGTCACGAAATTCATAGTTTTGTGGCATCATTACAGGTGCAAAATTGCTGTAAGTGACATTTTTAAGAAAAAATAGTGCAAAAGAAGAGGAAACAGAAGTAGTATTTCTGATTCATTGTCCATTGAGAAATGGACGGCAGAATGGAAGAAGCTGTTGATGTACTGTTGGACATTTGTCTTTGGCTCTTGTATCTCCTTGCTGATGGTAGCAGTGAGAAAAGGGCATGGCCTGGGAGGTGAGGGCTAGTGCAAATGATTTGGTATTACTAACCATTTTTTAAAAAGAAGCCATTGTAAACCAATTAATAAGCTCTGAACTTTTGTTTCACTGAGAGCGTGTACAATGGGGTGAAATCAATATCCATAATTTTACAAGAAATCACTGATTCAAGCAATTTTGCTGATGAGCTGGCATATTTTAATTGTAGACTTCATTTTATTGATCATCTTCCACTTTCTCTGAAGTGGGCTGTGGAGAATCAACAGTTGTGAAGTCAATGCTTGATAAACAATATCATCAGTAATTAGAAAGTAACAAAGTTTAGATGAGGTCTTTGAAATAATCTGTTGAATGACATGGAGAAAGTTTGATGTTTTGAAATGCCATATGAATTGTATTTAATTTTATCAGGAGAATTGACTTTTAATAGTTGCATAAAAATGAGCAGAAAAAGCATCAGAAGTATGTTTTTTGACAATTTTGAATGGTTTTTAAAGTCACTGGTTTATAAGAAGCTGTGGTGCAATAATGATTGTCACTAAGTAGCTGGGTTTCAGTTTTGAGATCTTTTAGATTTTTCAAGTTTATCTGGAATTGTTTAGCCATTCTCTGTTTCAGTGAATCATTCTGATTAAGAATTATTATCCTTTAATTTAATTAATATCTGCTTGCGTGTATTGTTGTTTCATCTCTGTTTTGGTACATGCATTTTCTGCTGTTGTTTATATGCATTTTGGACAGTACATTATTCGTTAACTTTTCTTGGGGGAAAAATCCTCAATTGCAGTATGTTATGTGTAAATAACAGTAGATATTCTAACTTGGATGGAGATTCTAAATAAGTGACTGAATTCGATTATGTTAAGAGAGGCATTTTACATATCCAGTTCTCCTGATTATGGCCTCTTCTACATCAAGAAGATTGAATCGCAGATTGTGGGAATCACTTCGGCTTTGTCCGCAGAAACAGCAAGGACCTACCAGTGACCAGCCACTTCAACTCCACATCCCATTCCCACACTGACGTGGTTAGTGGATTCCCTGTGGTGGTTGTTGAGAACTGATGAGAGAATATTTGGGATGTTTGATGCCCAAACTGACTTTTCCCTAAATTGGCAAACCCAAGTAATTTGTTGCCAAACCTGCTGAGACCAGTCAGACTGCAGACTCTAGAATGGAGCTGGTTTTGTAAGATATATTGTTATCCATTTTGCTTATTGTCTTTTAGAGAGAAAAATGAACCAAATATTGATTGAACACTGTGTAAATGAGAGCAAGAGTAGGTCCTTTTATTTTACTTGAACTCCCTGTTTTATTATTACTGATCTCTTAAATTCTTGGGTCAAATATGAGAGTGTGTTTGCTTTGTCAGTGCTATTTTAAGTAACAAGCCCATTCATTTGTAATTTTTCCTGTTTTGTGAACGTTTTTGGAGAAAATGCCATTTAATGGCAATAACTAAATGTGATTATTTAAAAAAAAATAAATGGAAAGGGTTAAATTATGGATATTAATTTCACCTCATTCTACATGCTGTCGATAAAACAAGCAGTTCAGAGCTTATCATTTGGTTTAGAATTATTTCTTTTTTAAAAAAAAAAGGTTAGGAACACCAAATCATTTGCACCAGATTCATTTATTTATTGGGCATTCTTATGGTAGCTCAGGATAGGTTCCCAAAGTGCAGTTGTGATGTGCTATGGACAGTACTTTGAGGGTGCTGAATTAATAATGCAATTGAATAAATAGTATTCTGACAATTTTTACCAGTGTCTTATGTACTATGTTCAGTAGTGCTGTCCAAACCTGGCTCATTCAACTTTTCAAAGCCTGGATGTATCTTTCCAGAAATGCACAAGGTTGGAAATGAAGTGGTTGTACAGAACTATGAGGGAAAAAAAAATCAGAGTTTGTCTTTGAATTTTAAATAGTGGAGGTTGTGAAGGTTATCATGATGAGGTACTGGGTAAAAGTACCAAACTCCAAGTAGAAAAATGGTCCTGAAATTTCGGACTGCTGTGGTTTCCGTTTATTTTCTCTTGTTCACAGGATGAGAGTCTCTTCCAATGTGGCAGCAAAGGAGGAAGTAGGTTGTAGCACCATGTCAAGAAGATTTCTGATCTTGCAGAGGGTAAACAATTTGGGTTGGCTGTTGAACAATTCCGAAGACTCATCAGTAGTGGGAGGTAGCTTTGGAGGCTCACCCTTGTGAGCACATGTTACCTTTGAGATCATGAATTAAATGACCTCTGGTTGAGGAAAAAGTCAATTCTTTCCTTAGATTCTATAAATCCCTCCCTATGACACTATTTCAGCAGAATGCTTCAGTAATTAATTGGATCACTTTTAGAAATGATATATGGCGCAAACACCAGAGTTTCAGCTCATTCTTTTTACTTTGAGAAAGGAAATTATTTTGACCAATTTTTGCATCTGTTGTAATGGGACAGCATTTTCTATGAATGTCAGAATAGCTAGACTTAAAAAAAAAACTTTCCCTGTGTTCACCTCCAGAGTATATTGTCCTTGACTGAAAGCTCGGAGTTTATTTTTTGGGGGAAAAAAATCCCCAGATAGGCTAGTTTCATATTAATTAATTTTTTTATGCAAGAACACTCAATGTTTTTGGGGGGCGTTTCAATATCAAATCATGAACATTATAATTGGAAAAGCACAGGTGACCATTTGGTATTTTGAGTCCATGTTGGCTTTGAGAATAAGGCAACCATTCACTCCTTAGGTGTTATGTTTTTGCCAAGTATCAAAGGACCTTCATGTGTGATGTGATATTCTAGCCCTAGAATGTTAACTCTTCATGCAAAATGTCATTAGTTTTCCTGAAGTTTCTGTATGGAATGCATGCTCATGACCTGATGGGTATGCTTTGAATCCACAGCAGATGTGACTCATGGGCAAGAATGTGAACAGTTTGCCAGGTTTATTTATAAATTTCAGACCTTCACCTTGGAATAGAAGCCTGAGATATTAATCACAAAATTAGAGTTTAATATTGCTTTTTGAGATTAAGCCTGGTTTGTTTCCCACAAGGCCAAAAGCCATAATCAAACAGGCATATTGTTTCCTCTTGCGTTCCTGCTTTTATTCTTGAAGTACATCTCCATGAAAGAGAAAATGCATTCTGATCTAAATCACTTCATGGGAATAAATAACAGTAAACATTTTTAAATAAAAGAAGAAAATAAGAGTATTGAAATTGTTGCATGAAGAGAAAGGCCTCCTCACTGACAGTCAACACAGGATGTGTGCTTAGCTCATTGTGCTACTCGCTCTACATCCATGGTTGTCAGCAGTATCACAAATTGAATGAGGAAGCGTACAGGAGGGAGGTAATCAGCTAGTTGAGTGGTGTCATAATAACAATTTTGCACTCGATATTGATAAAACCATGGAGATAATTGTGAAATTCAGGAGAACACAAAGCAGTCCTCATTGAGGGGTCGGTAGTGGAGAGGGTCAAGAACTTCAAATTCCTGGGTGTCAACAACTCTGAGGATCTGTTCTGGACCCTTCCTGCCAATGCAATTACAAAAACGGTTCACCAGTGGCTATACTTCGTGAGGAGTTTTGGTACGTCACCAAATATTCTTGAAAATTTCTACAGGTGTAACGTGGAGAGCAGTCTGTCTGGTTGCATCACTGTCTGGTAGCGAGTTGCCTATGTACAGGACACAAAAAAAAAGCTCCATAGAGTTGTTAACTCCGCCAGTGACAGTCTTTACTCCACCAATGGAATCTACAAGAGGTGGTGTCTTAAGAAAGCTGCCTCTATCCTCAGGGTCCTCCACCACTTAGGCCATGCCTTCTTCGAACTGCAACTATCAGGGAAAAAGTACAGGCACCTGAAGACAAGCACCGAATGAACAATGAACCATAGACACCACCTCCCTTTCTCCTATAGTCTTGCATTATCTATTTATTTTTGAAATATAATTTATAGCAATATCTACACTATATAATACTGCTGTAAAACAACTAATTTCATGGCACGTTCATTTCAATAGATTCTGATTGCGGGGACAGCGCATACATACAGTGTGAGCTATGAGCATATGCTCAGACCAGGCTACCTCCTTTCAGCTGATAATATGATTGCTTTTTGTGAATACATTCAGGGATACAGGAGAAACTAGCCTGACTTAAAAGCCTTAAATAAGTTAGGCTAATTCAAAACAAAGCAAGTATTTTTATTGAAATGCAGTTTTTCTAAGGTTTTAGTCTAGAGGTTGACTTGAAAGGAATAATGAACAACAGATTCAGATTTATGGTCAGAGTCACATAACAGTTTTCTATAGGTGAGGTAGAACTTCTACTTGTTGGTAGGTGCAAAAAAATCTACACTGTGCATACATGTACACAAATAAAGAACTGCAATACAGAGAAAATAAAGAAAATCAATAAAGTGCACAAGTAAACACCCTTAAATGAGACCTGATTGAGTTTGTTGTTGAGGAGTCTGATGATGGAGGGGTAGCAGCTGTTCCTGAACCTGGTGGTGCAAGTCTTGTGGCACCGAGACCTCTTTTCTGACGGCAGCAGTGAGAACAGAGCGTGTGCTGGGTGGTGTGGATCCTTGATAATTGCCTCTCATAATTTTGTATACCTCTATTATGTCTCCTCTCTTTCAACGCTCCAAATAGAAAAGTCCCAGCTCTTCTCTCCTTGCCTCATAAGACATTTTCAAATCCAGGAAACATCCTGGTAAATCTGCTCTGCACCCTCTCTATAGCTATAATGAGGTGACCAGAACTGAGCACAATACTCCATAGTGTGGTCTTATCAGAGATTTGTAGCATTGCAGTATGACCTCTCACTCTTGAACTCTATCCCCCTATTGAGTCCAAATCTTGTTTTGCTGATCAGAGAGGGGATGATACCTTCAGCAGATGTTTAGGCTACTTGTGCAATTCACTTTATTTGGATATTTCTGAAATGACTGCAGATTGGCAGCACCCAGATGTGCTGGAGAAACTCAGCAGGTCACGTAGCATCGGTGGTAAGTAAAGGATAACCAACGTTTTGACCTAGATGCTTCATGTGTATTGCATTTGATCCCAGCATCTGCAGACTTGACTTTTAACTGGAATACATTTAGACAGGTATATTATAGACAAGTGTTGTTATGCTGGTTAATGACCTGAGTTGCTCCTAGCATTGCTCAGGGAAGATGCACTGTTTTGCAATACTCGGGGTATTGTGTAATCTTTTGATAAGGAGCTGAAATGGATGATTTGAGACGTCATCCTTAATTACTTTTGAGATCTCGGATCATTAAGGAAACATTAAGAAGGTGGGATGGATTTTTTTGGGGGGTTGCTGTTTGGCAAAACCTTTACTGATTCTAATGTTCTTGGTGGAGGGGCTGTTGCTTAGAAATAAAGGAGGAAATTGACCTAGTTGACAACTGCAGGATGGGCATTTTAGAATTTGGAAGCCCTTGATATGGGCCCATACTTTGCCGGATAAGGAAACATTGAGCTTTTTGAGCAGTGTATAGTTGACCATGAAGTTGTTGATTTGTAGGACTAGATGTTACAATCTCTGAAGTTTCAGTATTGATTAGATTGATCCTCCCTCATAGAGATAGTATGATTGTCTGCCTCCATTACAATAATGGAGGATGACCACTAGAGAATATTATTGGGTATCGGACACATCTTCAGCTGTATTCCTTGTTCTCATTGGGTGTTTTGGCCTTTCAAACTCGAGACGCCCTCTGCCGAGCCAAGCCCACCACAGGTTTGGCATGTGCCCCATATCTGTTTCTCCTCATGGTCATTTGGAGCCCAGATAGGCTCCCCCCCCTTTTCACCCAGAGCCAGTGACTGATCATTTCAGTTGAGTCAGGGAGGGATTTAGGTTCCTTTCTGAGGGGCTGCCCTATGATTTCTTGTTTCTGTCTTGGGAGCAAATGCTCAGAGTCCAGTAAGACGCCGGTTAAATTTTTGGGTGGAAATTCTGAGAAAGTGGGTGAGTTATGATTTAGATCAATGCAGGATGGGGGGGGGGAGGGGGGGGCAGATCTGGTGTCAGATGGGAAAGGGATCATATGAGTACAACCTCAGATAAAAGTGTTTTCCAATTTGATTCTTCCAGAAAGAGAATCTGAGAGCAAATAAAACTGCAATTAATGTTACTCTTAGCAACAAGAGGTGAATAAACAGTTGTTAATTGAACAGTAAATCCAAGTCCTAAAACAGAAGGTATTCTAATTCTAGTTTTGAGTATCTTTGAGTTTGTCTTTGATGGTTTGTTTTACTTCTGTTTATTTTTCATTTGAGATTGACCAGTTATTTGTGGCTTTTTGTGAAACAGCATGACAGAAATGAATTTTGGATAGGGAGTTGCTGACAGCAGCAAGCTCTCATGTTTGCTGCTACTATGGGAATAAGAATATATTTGACCTTTTCTAGATTTGCCAGTGTTGATCGCTTTCCAATGCCACCCCAATCTAAGATGTTGAGTCCTTGTGCAGTGGATGACTCAGCACAATTAAATGCTATTGTATGACAAGGCCAGGATAAGCTTCAGCCATGAAATTGCCTAGGAGCACCTTATACTGAACAAATACATATTCCTTGTCACTGAGATCAAGGACTTTGATTACATTTGAATGTGCCTGATGGTCAGAAGCATTCAAAATAAAATTAGAGAAATAATGATTAATCACTTAATTTTATAATATTAAAGTTAAACTTAGAAGATGAACCAGAAATAATTTGCTAATATTTAACCCTTTTTTAAAAAAAATCAAACTTCACAGCTTTTAACAGAGTGAACTGGCTGATCCTACTGGAGGCATGTTCAATGGACAGCAGGGGAACTGCAATAAGTTCATGCTTTGTTACAAGATCCCATGAAGAATCCAGACTTAGAGTGCTTGTTAGGAAATGCCCAGCATAGAACAGCCAAGAAACTTGGCACTCTGCACTTGTACAGGGGTCCTGAACATCCCTGGCATTTATTGGGTAAATGGTGGCAGCTTGTCAAAGAATTGCCTGTTCTGCCCTGCAAGCTCTTGCCCTTGTTTTCTGCATAATAAGGAAAAATTCCCGTAGAGGTACGGTTGAAAGTTGTATTGGATTAATGTGTGGCTCACAAACATAAAGCTCAGTGGGTTCAGTAACATCTATGGGGGTGGGGGTGGGGGGGGGGGAGAAACAATCTGAATGTATTTTGTAACTTGTTTCCATCATGTTCCAAGTAGTCGGTCCAGGTCTCGGACTTGAACTTGGTTGCTTTATCAAATTGTTTGAGTTCCATTAATTAACATGATATTCCAATCTATTTGCCATACCAGAGAACTGCAGTAAGCATGAATGCTTGTTGCTGGCAGCTCCTTATCAAAGATTCACTTCCACATTGCTATTTCACATAACAGCTACAAATGATTTTTTAATCTCAATGAAAGAGTCCAGAAGCAAAAGGCTGATGGAGACTTCTAATATAATTTGAAAGGCTACTTAGGATTATTACCTTTGAAAAATTTGGGATGCTTTTTGAAATGTTGCAGACTTTGAATTGCATGTGGGTTAAAGTTTCATATTGCATTTAAGTTTTACCTAAAACTGTGAAAGCATGTTGAATTGTCAATGATGCTGTCCTTAAGTTTGCCTGTGAAAAAATCTTGTGGCATGGTTTCAAAAAATGGTGAGGCCCTTGCCATCAGCTTACCTATAAGCAAGATTAAATTCTGATTTAAAAAAAAAAGTTATATTTGGACATACAGCATGGTAACAGGCCTTTTCGGTCCATGAACCCGTGCCGCTCAATTACACCCAATTGACTTACAACCCGGTATGAAGGGTGGGGGCACATGAAGGAAACCGACGCAGACATGGGGAGAATGTACAAACTCCTTTCAGACAGCGCCGGATTTGAACCCCAGTCGCTGGCGTTATAACAGCGCTGCACTAATCACCGTGCAAACTGTGCTGCCCCAATTTGGTCATTTGTTCATTTTCATTTGTGGCTTGTTGCTAGGTGCAGATTGAATACCACATTTACTGACAAAGACCATGATGACACTGGAAATTAACATTAGTTGTTAAAAGATTTGGGAATCCAAGGTTGTCCCATAATACTGCATCAATGATGCTCTTTACTTCCTTCCAGCTTGCTGTTTGTACTAACTCTTGCACCAGATCTCACTGGCTTTTGCTGCTTGTACCAGGCAGAACTATTGGCATCTAGTTATTCAAACAGTAGCCAGTCCCAGATTCTGCATAAGCACTGACCAATGTGGTTGTCTGGCAATACAGCTGCCGAGCCCAATCTACTTGGGATTCCCCGCTCCTCTTGGATCCTGTTTGATGCAGGACTCAGAAAGCATTGATTTAAATGGGCTTGGTGGAGATTAGGAGACTGGTTCTTCAGAAATGTTTCAATTTGGTTTTATATCTTAAATTATTTTTTAGTTCACTTAATCTTTTCTATTTTTAAAGACATATAGGTTTTTCATCTGACTGAGGCATTTTAAAGTTATTTATGTAATGTCTGAAGTGAGGGGTTGGTGGTATTAGCATTCCACTTCCAGACAAAGTCAGTGTGGGGGTGTGGGATGGCAGCAGGGCCTATCACCAACATCAACTCTGAGTAGGTGGGCTGGTCCAACAAGATCAGGCCATGTGAATTTGCATGCCACTCAGTCACCAGGAAGAAGTTTATTTGGTTGTTCCATTTTCACTGCAAACATATTTGCGGCACAGATTTCTGAACAGTGAAGATTCTTGAATCCTTAAAATACCGTAAAAGAAATGAATATGCACAAAAAAAGAAATTGTAGCCGCGATATCCCAACAGTGTCCTTCCTGTGGCTGTTAGAGTTTCCTTTAGGCCTCAGTGGGAAGAGATGGGTGAATCCTTGTTATATCATTAATTTGTTTCTGTTATTATGTTATTTGAAAATACATTTGTAAAAACTTGCCTTTAAAATAGAGTTGCTCTCACATCACAATTAAGTAATACAATTTGATTGTCACTGCAAAATAGAAATATCTTCTAAACAACCAAACTCATGGCAATAATGTGGAAATAATCACAAAAAGATACTTACATATTTCTTACATATTTTGGGGGAATATTTGATATTTTAATTATGCATGACCTATGTTTAAAGACAAAGATTTCTAATTAAAATGTCTTCTGCCAAGCAACTTGGGAATCCAGTCCAAAATGGACTGAATTGCTTTGTGCAGAAATTTCTCCAAGTATTAAGCTATTAAATCCATTCATTTATCTAAAACAAACGGTTCTTTCACTCAGTTGAAATTGATTGCGAGATATTCTTATATTGAACACTAAAATCTATCATATCCATTTGGTTTGATTGCCTCATTGTAGTAAAGTGGGCAAGTCAAAATGTAACCATTATGCAGGCAACTTTCTTGAAATATTCTATCAGTTATCTTTCCAGATAATAAACAGTTTTGGGATGGTACTCTTTTATCATAATAAGTAATTTTGTTTGTAAAATACTCAGTTTATTTGCCTAGTCAATACCAGATATTAATATATCTGTAATTCACTTGGAAGGGTGAATGGTAATTTGTTTCTCACCTTTTTAAAACAGAAAATAGTTACATAAAAATGGCAAATAGGCAACAATAATAGATGACAAATGTAGGCTGTTATTGGTCATTATATAAAAATATTAAAACTAGAAAACTGAACATTTGTTTGAATATGGTCTTTTTCTAATATGGCCTTTTCCTTCTGCAAGAACATTTAAAATTAATGTTCATTTCATGCTGTTCTTTCCAAATATCATTTGGGCATAATAAAATCACCAGCTATTGAAAATAAAGAATTAAATCATGCAGGATATTCATGTTGAATTGCCAGGCTCCATCCTTCAACCACAATGCATTTGGAAGAAATGGGATAAAGTTTGTTGTTAAATCTCTTCTGAATAATAAAAATGGTTGATCCAAGCTTGTCTAACTGAAGGAAGGAAATAAAGCATTTTTGTCATTGGGTGAATCAGAAGTTGTTAAAAGTTGTAGACAGCAGTGAAACATTGGGAAAATGTTCAAATGTTTTTATGCTGCCTATCACTTAGAGTATTTCAGAAATTTCACTGTAGATTTCCATGGTTGTTATAATTGTTATAATAAGTGATGTATTGAAAATTGATACCAAGTGCCTCCATCAGCTTCTCTTTTCAATTGCAGGACCGGAATCGGCCCTATGATGCATTTAACTTGCACTCTTTGGAGAATTCTTTAATGGATATTATGAGGAGTGACCATGAACCTATGAAAGGTAAACACTATCCCCCCAGCGGCCCACCAATGACCATTGCTGATATAATGTGGAGGAATCATTTTGCAGGTGGGTAATTTTCCTATTTTTAATCTGGACACTTTTTAAAAATTAACATGTTCTTCATAAATCCAGTGTTTTTTGTATTGGCAGCATTCTTGCTTGTTGAAGGTAACAGTTTTCAAATGCAAATCCCTTTCAAACTCTGTTCATTTCTTGGATGATTTTAAAACCTTTTTTGGAGGAAGAGCAGTGTTTTATCTCCTGTTGTTGCTGGTTTTATTCAGTTACTGTTTTACTCTGTTTCACAATCCTATTAGAGATGAGATTTCGATGTCAAATACAAGATTTTAACAGTGAATCTGCATTGGAGTTCCTGAAAACCAATGGTTTAATGCATATTATTTTTCCCAGTGCATTCTTGCCAAATTTTGATTTTAAAGCTATTTTGTAGATAGTGCCAGATTTTAACTAAAAATTAACAAAGTTTTTGAGGAAATATTTTATATAACTGATTTGTATGTCAAAGTTAAATTTTGTGGATGATGAGTTTCAGAATTTTCGCACACTAGAATTGATTAGGGATATGCCATTTGCCTTCGTTTCACAAGAAATGGCATTTCAATTGACTTGGTAAAAATTAAAAACAGTAATTTTTTTGGTAAAACTCAGTTAACAAATGAATAACTATGCAGTCTATTCTCCTGAGGAGAGAGGTTTCTCATTCAAGCTGCAATTGTAAATGGTTACTAGTAAGAATTCTTATTTGTTGCTTTAAAAACAAATAATTGACAGAAGACAAACATTTGCCAACACAGTTCAAAGGACCTTTGAGCAACTCCAAAGTTAAAACAGTAGAAAAGACGTGACTGAATGAAAGGTCATTGAATGGATAAAGCTGGAATGATTCAAATATTCACAAATTACTCTTCTTTGGCTTGGCTTCGCGGACGAAGATTTATGGAGGGGGTAAAAAGTCCACGTCAGCTGCAGGCTCATTTGTGGCTGACAAGTCCGATGCGGGACAGGCAGACACGATTGCAGCGGTTGCAGGGGAAAATTGGTTGGTTGGGGTTGGGTGTTGGGTTTTTCCTCCTTTGCCTTTTGTCAGTGAGGTAGGCTCTGCGGTCTTCTTCAAAGGAGGTTGCTGCCCGCCAAACTGTGAGGCGCCAAGATGCACGGTTTGAGGCGATATCAGCCCACTGGCGGTGGTCAATGTGGCAGGCACCAAGAGACTTCCCCAGGCAGTCCCTGCACCCCCTCTTTGGCGCACCCCTGTCACGGTGGCCAGTGGAGAGCTCGCCACAAATTACTATATTTCACTTAAATATACAATTGGGGATCCAATAATGATTAATTTTGAAAGAATATCTGCAGTTTATGTGAACGACAAAATGGATTAGTAGAAAAAAACATACTGTTGTGAAGAATGTGCAACTGCTATTATTAGCTCGACAGTGATATTTAGGCTATGTCATATTCAGTCGATTATAAATGACCACATCCCAACTTTTATTTTCTGAAATTGGAGTCGTAAATTTGAAGACCATCTTGGGAATTACAATTCATTTCAATGAGAATAAAGAGAGCCTCTGTGCAGAGCAAGAAATAATTAGAAAGTTGTTCAGTCACTGAATTAACATGGAGATGGCGAGAATGTAATGTTGTCTTAAACATTAAGAAATTTACAGCTAAAAACTCCCAACCATTCCTTTGTTATCTCTTGCTTTAACATAGAATACACTGTACAGAATCTGGCAATTGACCTGACCGTACCTGTCCTTGTTAGCATTTGTGTTTCATTTGAGGCCCTCTAACCAATATTGTCTTTGATGACATGAACTTCAATTGTTGGTTCTCAATGACGATTTTAGAGATTTGCCTTGGGATTACCCTTCCCCTGCTCCCTCTGAGTACTGCCTATTAGACAGCATCCTAATTGAAAATTTGTCTTACTTTGCACATCCTGTGGACTCACTGTACCGACATCCTGCAATTGATGCTCATTCTGATCTAGCTTGTACCTTTTGACATCACACATTGGCCTGTCTGCCATTACATCCTCTTACCTGTTGAAACATTTTTTTCCCTCTGTGGCTTAAAATAAAATAATGTGAATTTATTTATCACTTTTTCTGAAGTCAGGATTCTTAAAACTATTTTTACTGTTCTTGACTAGAAAGCCAAGTACTTCTGAAGTGTACTTGTTATTGTTACAGGGAATATGAAATGTGATTTGCATGATAGAAGGTCCCACAAACAGAAATGAGATGATGAGCTACAAAGTGTTGGCTGAGGCATTATCATTTTGCATTTTTGAATTAAATGTGCAGCACAGCAATGGGTCCTTCTGGCCCACGAGCTCGTGCTGCCCAAATACGCCAATCAACTGACTCGTCCCTGTATGTTTTGAAGGGTGGGATTGTGATAGTACAGATCTATCACCAATGTACATAGTGTTTATAGTTACTGTATCTAGACTGTGCTTACAGCGATTGGCTGAGAGCTAAGCCACACCTATTGTCTGGGCCTTAAAGGGTTGTGTCCCTAGCCAGGTCGGATCATTCCGGACTGGTCGGCCACCTGTGAAGAGCTCCTGTCTTTTGCTAATAAAAGCCTTGGTTTGGATCAACAAGTCTTTGGTTCTTTCGACGAGCTCTACAGGGATTAAACTGGAACATCTAGGAAAATCCACAGCAATACAGGGAGAACTTGCGATCTCATTACGGACAGCACCAGATTTGAACCCGTGTCGGTGGCGCTGTAACAGCGTTGCGCTAATCACCACTCTCACCCTGTTGCCCTGTAACATGGTGATGACTTTCTGGATAGTTTCATGAGATTTTTCTGTGCTCACACTTCAAGGGCACATGGTGGGGCTGAGTTTACTTAAAAGGTGGAATTTTCATCCATTCAGCATCGAATCAACATTATTCTGAGGTGTCAACCGAGATGAGTGAGTTTTGAACTTGCAACCTTCTAATACGGAGGTGAGAGATACTCCTGAACTTTGGTCTGTTTTGACTCTCATTTAGTCACTTAACTGATGACCAGAAGATAGGATTTCAACATATTTTCCAGTTACGGAGCGAGAACTTAACATCCTCTTTCAGTAAACAATTGACCATTCCACACATCACAGATGATCAGGCAGTAAAGTTGATCCAGTGCTATCATGTTGGTCATATTTTCTCCTGAATACAGTGACAACTGTCAAATAGTACAGGATATATGTTATTAAAATTTATACCCCAGTGACATAAATTTTTATTAATTTATATACCTTTGTAAATTCAAGGAAGCAGATTATACAGCTTGCAGTTTTGTATTTAAGTTCACTATTATTTCTTCAGATAGCTGATATTTTTCACTATCCTCGATCCTCTATGGAGTTTAGCATTTTATCTGTTTGACCTGCTGAGCTTCTCCAGTATTTTGTGATTTTACAGCATTTTATCCTTTCACTATCTCAACCAAATTCGCTTTGTTTTTGGCCAATACCGCATCTCTATATCTTTACCAAATCCATCTTAGATTTTTTTGTCAGAAATGCTATCAAGCCCTTGTATCTGTCTCCATTTCCACCAAAGCAATAAGTATATGTGAAATCAAAATAAGAAATGAAATGTTCAATGCCAAGTTATGATTGCTTCCATCTAGCACCTCTAGTGTAGAAAATCGCTCAACCTTTTCACAGTTGGAGATGGGGAGAGGAAATGAAGAAATTGATTTTGAGCAATGGAAGGACAATTAGGAGAAATGGGGGAATGCTTAATCAATAGAAATGAGCCACATCGTGAGCAGGAAGGAAGCATAGGGGATTAAAGTCCAGGAAATGGGTAGGGATTCGGACTGGTTGATTGCAAATAATATAGCATGAAAAACCGTTTTAATGGAATAACCATTTGAATAATGACCAAGATGTTTATTTTAAAATATCCTAATTTCTCTTTAATTAAGTTGGCATTATGAATGTCATTTTCCTTTAATATGATGCTGACAAGGAGCGGATTTTTGCAAAATCAATAAAGTCTACCTTGCAGTCAGCTAAAGTTGCCTGAGGCATTGTCATTTGGCTGCAAACTAACGCTTTTGGCAAAACTAAAATTCCATCTGGAAAAACAAGCGGTTCTGTGCATTGAGAAACCAATGCGAGTTGATGAAACAACTCTAATTCCCATATTGAAAATACTCACTGCCCACAAAATTCAGGTTAAATGCTTCAGCTTGCGACTATTGTTGTTTAGTGATACAGATTTTCTGTTTGTCCAAAACTAAAATATCTGAATCACTAAACCAGAGAAAGTAAAAGCTAATTTAGGGTTAGTTTTGTAAGAATATTTACATGGCATTTTGTATTGCCTGTGCTTTTTAAAAAAAAAAATTGGCACATTTTGAGAGATAATTTCTATTTCTTATCCAGGTCACTTTATATCAGGAGAATTGAAAGTTGCAGTATTGAGGGACAGTAATATTTTTACACAGTGCACTAACATTAAAAAAAATCCTGTGAAAATGAAAACCATGCAAGTTTGGGAGCCAATCTTAGTTGGAAAATGTTGAAAACTTGAATAATTCTTTTTGGAGAGACAGGATTCTCTGTGTCACAAATCTTGGCCTCCATGACTGTATTTTTTAAAATCATGGAACCACCTCTCTTTCAGTGCCAAAGAATAATATTCATCTTTATGTCTAAACTTCCATTTTTTGGGGGGTAGTCAATTGCCTCGATGATTGATAAAATATTAAATTGGGTGAACTACTTGAAACTATTTATTTTCAAATTGAAATAGAAGGAAGTGGGGAATTCATTTGAGTCTATTTAATATCTCTAACTTAAAATGCTTCCTGTAGTTCAAATAAATAAGCATCTTGTTGGCAGCCATTGTATTTTTCCTGTAAAATTGGCCCTCATGCACTATTATGTAACATCTGCCGTCCTTGTTGATTAATTTCAAATTGTCTCTTTAATGTAAATATTTTTTTGCTTCTGTGAACTGAAACGGATGTGCTTTAATATACTGTGAATGAAAATAAGTTGTCTCCACTTATGGTAAAATGTGCTGGAGACCACATGGGACCATGCAGCCTTCAGCATAATATGATGCCCAAACATTGCCGTGGGGATATGGTATGTGAGTTGCATTATACACAGAGGCAGAAATACACAGCAAGAGGATAATCTATTATTTGAAAAAAAAAATGCAGAACAACTCTGATTATCTGAAATCGGATTCTCCAAAATCCTCATTTATCCAAAATCTTTTAAAAAATTTTTTGGGCCAATGAGAATATCCAAAACAAATAAGAAATCCTCATTGATCCGAAAATTTTTCAGAGCCCAACTGACATCACAGGTTTGAAAAAAAAATTCACTCGACTAAATTAGAAGGATGATTGTCCTTATTCAGGTAACTCCCTCTCCTTTCTCTTTCCAATTCTTCGTTACCTTCCCCTATTGATTTTACTCTCCAACTCTCCCTCTCAAACTGCGAGCCACTGTCTCCCAGCTGCAAGTGGTTGGAAGAATCTCTTGTCTCAGTGTTATCAAGAGAGTCCCCTCCGCTCCCCGGCACACTGGAGCTCCCGACACCAACTCTGAACCTCCCCGGCACACTGGAGCTCCCGACACCAACTCTGAACCCTCCCCGGCACACCGGGGCTCCTGACATCGACTCAGAACCCTCCCTTCCCCGGCACACTGGAGCTCTCGACACCGACTCTGAGCCCTCGCCTCCCTCCCCGGCCTACTACCACACATGTATACCAACTCCTTGGTATGCATGTGAAGTAGGCCTAGGGGGGGATTTGGAGTCGGGTCTCGGGCGTTGGGAGCTCCAGTGACCGGGGGGACAGGAGCCTGCCAACTTGAGAATGAGTGTTCTATTGGCCTGGGAAATCTCTCTGTGGATTAACGGCAGCTGTTGGGATGTGTCAGGGATTGGCGGCGACCAGCATTTCTTTTTGGTAAGAATTAAACATTTTAATGCTTAAAAAGCTTTCCCTTGTTATTTGTTGTTGTTTAAACATTGATACAAGTGATTTGCTGTTGCTACTAGTTTTTTTTTTAAAATAATGAGTTATCCTAAAAAAACGCTTATACAACTTAGGCCTGGTCCCGACCATTTTGGATAATCGGAATTGTACTGTACATCCAAAATATGAGAACTGATATTTAGTGGTAGTTAAATAATTGAAGGTGATGGTTTGAAAATAAAAACAAAATCTGAAATAAAACCTGAGGATCCCTGGGCCAATCAATTAGCATCAATAGAAAGATAAGCAGTTAAACTTTCAGGCCAAGTCCCGTCAGCAGAACAGAGAAAATCGAATGTTTTTCTCTTTCCAAGTTGTGATGATGTTTTTTCCAGCTAAAATATTAACACTGTTTCTCGTTCGGCAGGTGCTGCCCATTTTTATTAAAAGTGCACGATGCTGGATTGCCCTTTGTTGCTTTTTATTGTAGCCCCTCAAAAAGAAAGTGGATGACTTTGATATTTTGTTAAAAAGGATCTTTTGCCCTTCCTTTCTTCCATTTCTCTATGTTCTTCTTCTTCTTCCTCTGGGTTGGTCATCTGTTGTTTCCTTGATTTCTTTTTACACTCTTCTTTCTTGTTCTCGTTGTTTTCTATGTTCTCTTCTTGCTGCTGTGCTGTGGCTGTCATTCTCAGCTGTGGACATCGACTCCTCAGCTGGTCCCCCCTCCCGTCAGTGTTTTTTTTGTCATGCGCATCGTGCATGCGCGAGGAGTGGCGCATGCGCGGTTGTGCACTTTTGCTTGGCTCCGCGAGCCATTTTTGAAGTCCAGAGCTCAGGACTTCGACTGACCTGAGGGAGCGGGCTTCTCTCTCCACGGCGGGCCTCCTCGGACAGGTAAGGCCTTCACCACCTTCTTCCGATGTCTTCTTCTCTTCTTCCCGTTGCTTTCGACTTTTCTTTCTTCGCTGCCATTTTCTTCCCACCTTTACTTTCACTTTATTTTAATTTTTGTGTTTGTGCCTTTGTGTTTTCAGTGTTTTTTTTAAACTTTTCCGGAGAGGGCTGGAGTTCCCCTACTCCATCACGTGACTCCCCCAAAAAGGATCTTTTGATGGCACCTTTATTTTCAGTGGTCACTCGATTGAGATCTTACCAATTTATATACTGAGTGTAAACAATCATCCTTTTGACAGAAAATAAGAATAGGAATTGCATTTTCCATTTTATTGGTGTTAAATTCCAAAAAAAAAAGCATGATTGACAGGCTATGACGAAATATAATACATTTTGTGTACTTCGTTGACTTCGGTGATTTATAAACAATTATCAAACACTCTTTGACCTGATTAGTTTGCAAATTGTCTGTAGGTCTGACAACAAAGGCTGGTAACATTTACTGAAACGGGATCTACTTAGTTCTGAATATTCTCTCAAACCTGTTACAGGATAAGGGAACTGTTTTAGCTGCAGTTATCTGAAGTTTAATTATTTATTAGACTTGAGTTGAAAGAGTATTGACCCAGAATGTTTCTAACAGCATCTTCTCATGTGCATAATTGTGGCAACTCAACAAAGCTCAGAGGTTGTTGCCTCACACCAAAATAGAAATCATCAACTTATTGTGAATTTTTCTATACTTAAAAAAAATTAAGGAGCTGTCTTGATCATTTCAAGTTTTTTGATTTTTTTTTTAAACAGATGCAACATGGTAACAGACCATTCTGGCCCATGAGTCCATGCTGCCCAAATATACCCATGTGACCAGTTAACATTTTAACCCTGTAGGTCTTTGGATTGTGGAAGGAAATTGGAGGAAACCCATGTGGTCATAGGGAAAAAGCCTGACCTCATTACAGAACCAGGGGTCTCTGGCACTACAGTACCATTCTGCCAACTGTACCTCCCTTTTGAATGAAGACCAAGCCAACCTAACTGGCCCTGAAATACTAATTTTTGTCTGTGTTGGATCTCATTCCTGAAGATAATGTTTTAAAAATACTGCAGAATTCTTTTTAGAAAACATCTTAACACCATGTTTTGATAATTAAGATTCCCCGCAATCCCTTCTCTTGACCATTTTTTAAATTGCACTTTTTAAAATGAATTGTAAATCCATTTTACATAATTTTGTTATTATTTTCCGTGTTGACTCTGAGAATTATTGGTATAATTGCTAGATCAGTCTGACTGCTGTATACTCAATTCCTGCTTGACAAAGATCCCTCATGGAAAACAATGAATCTAACTTCACCTTGAAATAGAAGCCTGAGACGTAGAGCTTTGATAAAACTATGTGGAAAGCATTTTTTTTGAGGTTAGTGTTGAAGGTCATTCCTTCATAGCTGAATGCAAAATTAGGACAATCATCTGATAAAGCTCTCTGTCTTGCATTACCAGTAAATTTTTAACAGGTCATTCTGTAATTGATTAAAAATGTGCTATTTGTTAACTCTGTGATTTTTATTTTTAACAGTATTTTTGGCTACTTAGTTGCAAGGAACAATTAGGGATTTTGAGTTTGTATTGCTTTTGGCATTTTTACTTGGTTTTAAAATAAATAGGCCACAAGGTAACGTGCAAAATATAAATTTTAAGAGTAGATAGGACTATTTTATCAAAACATTTTATCCTCTTGGCATTGAGGTGTGTACTGTAACATCTCTTTACAACATGACAATATATACCATTGTCCTGGTACCAAAGAGGCCCTGATGACGGTGATGGAAAGTATCAAAGCACACCTCCCAGAGACAGAATAAATCATTCCGCTAACGATGCGTCCTGACCCATCCCACCTGGAGAACAATGCCTCATCTGCCAGGCTGCTGTTTATTGACTTCAAGTTGGTGTTTATTACAATCATACCCCAGCAGCTAGTGGAGAAGCTGTCCTTGCTGGGATGCCACACCCTTCTCTGTAACTGGCTTCTGGATTTCCAAAAGGGAAGACCACAGTCTATCCAGTTGACAGAAGAACATGGAGCATCATCACACTGAGCACTGGCGCACCTCAGGGCTGTGTGCTCAGTCCACTCCTGTCAGGCTACTGACCCACGACTAGAACACAAGATCCTGCTCCAAAAGAGCCATCAGGTTTATAGGTGATACATTTGTAGTCGGGCATCATCAACAATGGCAGTGAGTTGAAATATAGAGAAGAGGTGGAAAATCTTGTGAAATCATGCAAGAATAACAACCTGAGTCTCAACGTGGATAAGACATGATTGTGGACTTAAGGAGGACCAGGTATGGCAAACCCTCCACCATGCATTAACAGCTCAGTAGTGGCGAGCACCACTTTCCTCAGAGTCTACTTAAGATGTAGCCTATCCTGGATTCATAACATCTCCTCACGTGTCAGGAAGACGCAACAGTCACTGCACTTAAAAAGGCTGAGGCAGGAAATTTGCCCATTCTGTCAAATTTCTAGAGGAGGTCCTATTGAGAGTGTCCTGGTTGGCTGCTTCACAGTACAGTTGCTGTAAAGCATCAAATTGGAGGTCAATCCACAGGACCGTAAAAATGGCAGAAAGGATCACAAGGGTTACCCTCCTGCTCCCCACTCCTCCCTCCACACGATCGATGAGATTTACCAGGATCATTGTTCAAAGAGGACTCGCAAAATCAGGGAGGATCTCTACCACCCTGCACACAGCATTCCAGCTACTCCCGTTGGGGAAAAAGATATGGAAGTATCAGAGCCATAACTACCAGGCTAAGTACCAGGCCGTGAAACTGCTGAATGACTGATTTTAAAAACAACTCTCTGTGACTCTATTTATTAAGAATATTTATTTTAACATATATACATATGTAGTGTGAATATGTATCATTCGTATGTGTGTTATGTCAGTTTGAGCGTTTTGCACTATTTTGTACTGTGGAATGGAGAATACTGTTTGGATGACATATAAACATGAACTAATATTGGGCCAAGATTTTTGCCAAGCTGCTTGTTTTTCAACCATCCAGCTTAAAAAAAAATTATGGTGGTATAGATTTAATAAGGAAATGGCTCTTTCACTTAATTAACATGAACCATCTGTTTTTCCAACCTGAATTTGATTGAATGCCATCAGGAAAACTGACCTGTTTCTTGGCCTCAAAGTTTAATTTAAATTAGTTGGGGAAATGACTTTCAGAAGGGCTCATCAGGCAACATTTCAGTAGCTGTTTTATTTTGCAGGACGCCTGGGTCTTAATTTTCCTCACCCTGGAACAGATAATCTCGTGGCACTAAATAACAGTGAGTACTGTTTTTCTTTCACATGGTCATTTCTTATGTTTTTTTTTCTAAAATTTTTTATTTTTCACACCATAAATCACAATAGCCATGATATACACGTCGTTTCTTATGTTGAGGGCTTTGGAGCATTTATCTTCATTCAGTTTTAAATTATACAAATGCTGAAGCTTGGCACTGAGTGTCTATTGTAGGCCCTCAGATAAGTGTAAAGGTTCTGTTATTGATACGTAATACTACATTTAGTTTTGTAATATTTAGTGATTATTGCTGATAAAATAAACTGAGTTACCCATGAAATTAATTTTCACAAGAAATAAATACATCTGTTTCTATGTGGAATGTACAGTCCATCTCAGTTGAACAATATTGAAAAAGTTGTTGAGATGAATAAGAAACTTTAAATTATTGTTCCTTGTGACAAATAGGCTCAGAAATCCATGGATACACATCGATTGTGTACAACATTTCATTTATAGGTTGATAGTTTTCTTGATGAAGAATTGGTGCAGGGTTCAGCAGTCATATTTCTCGATCATTGGAATCTCTTCTGGGGCAGGTACAATCTTTAAAAAAAAAAAGAGGATGGGTTGTACATGAACAGGAAGGGGACCAATATTCTGGTGGAGAGATTTGCTCGAACTGTCGAGAAGGGTTTAAACTAGTTTGGCAGGGAGATGGGAAACAGAACGATAAGGCAGAGAATAGAGCAGATGGTTAAAGGTTGATGCAATGAGATGGTAAGGAAGGACAGGCAGTGGAGGGAGCATAAATGCAATCAGTTGGATGGTTTCAAATATGTTTATTTCAATGCTCAAAGTATTAGGAATAAAGGAGATGAGCTTTGAGCATGGATCAGTACATGGAATTATGATGTTGTGGCCATTGCAGACTTGGCCGACGGAAGAACGAGATTGGCTCATGCAGCTACCTAGATTTGGATGTTTCAAAGGGGATAGGAAAGGAGGTAAAAGAGGTGGTGTTGGGTGGGGGGGGGGGGGTGGAGTAACATTATGATTCAGGGATGGCATGACTGCTGCAGAAAGGGAGGACATTGTGGAGAGGTTGCCTCCTAAATAAGTGTGGGTGGAAGTTGGAACAGAAGGATGACTAGAGTGAAGGTATGGCTGTTTATGGATAAAGGAGGCAATGTGTGTATGGTGGCAGAAGAGGTAGGGGATATCTTAAATGAATACTTCAGTTCTGTGTTCACCAGAGAGAGACCTTGGTCAACGCAAGGACAGTATAGATCAAGCCTATGTACTGGACCAAGTTGAGGTAAAGAAAGATGACATGCAGGATTTTCTTAAAATCATTAGGATCAATACTTATTAGACAAGGTACACCCCAGGTTATTGAAGGAAGTGAGGGAAGAGATTGCTGGGGCATTGGCAATGATCTTTGTGCCCTCCTTGACCATAGGGAAGATGCTGAGGGATTGGAGAATGGCAAATGTAGTCCCCCTTGTTTAAAAGAAGGAATAGGGAGAATACTGGGCATCATAGACCAGTGAGTCTTGCATTAGTAGTGTGCAAACTTTGGAGAGGATTCTAAGGGATAGGATTTAAGAGCATTTAGAGAAACCATATCTGCTCAGGAATAGTCAGCATGGCTTTGTGAAAGGCATGTTGTACCTCATGAGCCTAATTGAGTTTTTTGAGGAAGTTACAAAAGCAATAGATATGGTGTATGTGGAGTTTAGGAAAACATTTGACAAGGTTCCCCCATGGTGGGCTCATTCAGAAATTCATGAGGCATGGAACCTTAGCTTTGTGGATTTAGAATTTGCTTGCCTGCAGATAGCAGAGGGGAGTAGTAGATGGAATGTACTGAAGGTCAGTGACAAGTGGAGTTCCACAGAGATCTATTCTGGGACCCTGCTCTTTGTGATTCTTTGTGAAGAATTAGAAGGAATGTTTGGTAAATTTGCAGATGATATGAAGCGGAGTTGTTATGGATAGTGTAGGAGATTTCCACAGGTTACAACAGGATATAAATAGGATGCCGGGCGGAGAAGTGGCAGATGGAGTTCAATCCAGATAAGTGTGAAGTGATGCATTTTGAAAGGTCGAATTTGACGGTGGAGTACATGGTTAATGGCAAATTTCTTAATAGTGTGGTCTAAATCCATAAATCTCTCAAATTGATAGGGTAATTAAGAAGGCTTACGATATGCTGGCCTTCATTAGTAGGATTAAAAATATTAAAATAGTGATATTTACATTGATAGTTTAAATTGTATTCCTTGAAGCACACCAGTTAAAAGTTTACTGTTCTTTGGGAAAATAAAGTTCCTCAGAGAATATACTGATTCCTTGATGAACTTCAAGCATTAGCAACATTGTCTTTCCATTCGACCAGGAGCTTGGAAACAGTCTTGAACCTGATTCATCATGTCCTCTTCAAGATGCTTTGGCCTTTTCATTGATGACTATACCTTTAGTAATTTAGTCTCTGTGCCTTTGATTTTAAATTACTCTGCTTTTCATTTCCTTTAAAGATCTTCTTAACATTTATGGCATTCAGTTAAATTTGATGTCCCCCTCCTTTATAAAGTTTTCTCTGGCTCATTCCTTTGAATACGTCTCTGTGATCTTAAATTATAGAAAATAAAACTGTCAGGGTTTCTCTGAATATAATCTTTTAACTATTTAACTCTAAATGTGTTCATTACTTCTGAAGATATTTACAGATTTCAGACAGAAATTCAAAATTTATCTCAGGCTTCATAATTCATTAACTGTAGGGAATATGCTGGCCAACCTCTTCATGTGGTTTAATTTATATCATGTTAAAACAATTTAAATTTAGTTTTTCCCAAGTTCAGAAGTCCTATTCAGTTTTTATTATAATTGCAAACTTGGGATTTGAAATGGGAAAAGCCTTAATTCGGTCTACCAGAATTGGCTGACTTCATAGGAACCACTTGATCCATCAATTGAAGCTCTGACATTGAACCCACTTCCAAATCTATGATGTAGTTTTCATGGGGACTTCCAATATGGTTCAATAAAAAAAGATGCTAGGTAATGCAGCCAAGCATATTAATTATTAATTTATTTTGATGGTATCTGGGGAATATGTGCACTTTCCTATTTAAGCATACTAATGGTGTTTTGAACTCCAAGGAACAATGAGTTGGTGCAATCAGACTATGCAACAAATTAATATTTATCAATTTCGATCCTAATTTATCTCTCTCCAAGTCCTGCTATGATGCCATGTCTGCTACCTTGTTTGTTCAATACTTCAGCCATGTGTAATTGCTCAACCAAAGACTGGATCCAGCCACGTTGTCATATTTTGCTTACAGATGCCATTTTTGTATCCAAATCTGAAATCTCTACTTAAAATTGAGTTGTTTTTGCAGACCATTGCAACACCTGAGGGTTGTCTTAAATTATATTATCACTGCAAATTCAATGGAAGACAATTAAGAGGGCAGATGTTTTGATTCAAGAACAATGACTTTTAAAAAATAGAATAAACTAGATTATAGAATAGGTGGTGTTTGCAAGATGGGTGATTTCCTGCAGGTGATTCGCTTTGTATTGTGGCTCTATCAGTGACCAGGCAACAACAGATTTGGATATGATAACATGGAAGTCTTTGTTAGTTAGACATACTTCAGCAGTTTTGGGTCTCTGGTACCCTGCCTGCAGTATTTAAACAGGATAAACATTATATTTCTTGTTTTACCTTTTAATCCAGAATATTTGATATTCATCTTTTTGACGGGTGGATGTTTCACATCCCCCATGGACATTTGAGTGACTTTTTACAATTTTGTTTTGTGAGTTTTAACTTTATTTGCATAATTAATGTTTTCTGCTGCTCTCACCAGCTTTAGAATAACTGTTTCTTCCGTTGAGCCAAGCGGGGTGTCTGAATAAGTATCGTGTTTCTTGCACTGAGGCTATCGATAGTCTGTTATTCATAGACACTTTTACCTCTCCGGTGTAAACTTGGTTTCTTGCGTTTGCTTTTTGTCTGTCCATTTGCTTAGTTTTTCTTCTCTTGCACCACCTCATCCTATTTCTTTTTTTGCAACCTTTAAATAAGTGGTTACATTTATTTAGTTCCATCTTTCAAAGAAAGAGGATCACCAATTTTGCCAAGATGATCCACAGTATCATTCCAACAATTTTACAATGACCGTCTAGGGATGTTGCCGTTCATTCATTTTATAGATGCCAACAACAATAGTTTTACATTGCACATGTTGTGGAGACATCTTCTATTGTATTTAACGTAGCCATGATGTACAAGCAAATGTATGTTTTCTTTGTTTGGGAGTTGGTTGACATCTGTTTTGTGTTTCTTGAAAGGTCTAGTGATTTTGGAAACTGAAAAATCTTGACCTGAACCCTAAAACAACGCATCAGCTGATGTCCAATGAATTGAACAGATCTCAATCTAACTCTGACTCCTTTCAGGCACAAAGAAATGCTCCAGTAGATGAGGCAGGGAATCGAATGTCCTTGTGTATATGATCCTTGAATCATGATTAATGAAAGAGGAAAGTATTATAAATAATTCAGCAACTTCTCATTAATGAATTACTGTTTGCCAGGTCCGATTATAGACTGCCACTGATAGAATCCTTCAATTCCCTTGGTCTTTCAAATAACCTCCTTTAAATAATTGTAGATTATTATAAAGGTTTAAATGTTTGCCAGCTATTGAGTATTATTTGAAGGCAATGTGACAGAGATGATATCCCATTGAATGTAATTTTCAGCAGAATATAATTAGATACATAAAATATTGAAGATATTCCAGATACTTTCTTCATTTAAAAAAAAATAAATTAAGATATTTTCTCCACCATGATCACCACTGTGCGTCCACACGTCACTGAGATGGTCCGACTTTGAGCCGAGCAGTATAGAAATTACCAATTTGAATCTGTGTCAGTGATGCTGGAATTGAGAGAATTAATTTGTTTAAGATTCTGTGGCTAGTTAACTTTGTGCAACTTCAGTGAAATAAGTTTCTTCTCCAGTTGAAATAAAAATCTTCCTTTGCATTAGTACCAAGAAACTACCTCAAACTTGTGTGCCTGGGAAGTAAAGGATGCAAAATATAAAATACTGAATTAATTGTTTATTTGCATGATTAGATTAGGAAATGTGTTGAAGAAATGTAGTTAAACAACAATTTGGGCATATTGTAATGTACACTTGCAATTAGATAACTGACAGACTTGCTGGTTTATTTAGGCTTGCTAGTTTATTTAGTATGTTCAGTGCAAACAGATTATTTGGCTCAGTTGATCCCTGATGATATTTGTGTTGTAAACTGAAATTCTCATTGAGCAGCTTCAGCAGATGACCTTCAGTTCTGAATTGTATCTTTGACGTATTTTAGACTTGTGCCTCTCAGTTGCTTTACATCTCCAACAGGCATTCTCAGGCGTCCTGCCTGGGAGCCACAGCACATTTGGGTAAAAGCCTTATTTTCTTTTTTGCCTTTATGTAACATAAATATTTTTTTTTGTATTTTTATGTAGTCAGTAGGAGAGAAGTATGGAAGAAACCAAAAGCTGACTGCTTCACCAGGAAGGGGGCCCATAAGCCTAGCAGAGTCCTAAGGTGGCGGTGGGGGGGAGGTGCATAGCTGACAAAGGTTGAGAATGTCTGATGTAGAACACTTTTGAAGGTAGATTTATGGGCTTTATTAGAATGAGTATTAACCGTTAAAATTGCTGATGTAACAAATTCTATAAAGCAGAAATGACTGCAAAGCCAGGGAGTAATATTGAGCAGAAATGATACATTTCAAATGTCCCAGAATAAGCAATGGGCCAGTCTTGCTGTTTATTGTTTATGGGTTTGATGAAGCTTAAGGTCTTGAAGCATCTGCCCTGTTGAGCCGTGAAGCTAGCAAATTTGAAACTCCAAATCTGGCTCTGATGCTGGATTGAATGTCAGACATGTTTGAAAGTTACAGTATTTGTTCGTGGAAAGGGTCCGTTCCTATCTTTGTTGGCTGGCGGAATTTTTCACTGTCTGATGACAATGCTCTGAGCTCTGGGTAATGAAGAGCCAATAGAATGGGCCCGCTGTATCCTGTCCAAGTGTGGGAGTGACTGTGGAAGATGATTCTGAAAAGGGGATTCACAAATGAAATTGGGTCATTAAAGTTGTAAAATTTACAATCAAAAGAATGATACAAAGGATGGGTATAATTACAAGGGTTCTGAGACTGGGTTCCTTTAAAACAAGTTTAATGTTCTCAGATAATTCTGTTTGATTATAACTGGGGATTTCCTTAGTTTGAGGGTCCTTGAAGAGATCATTAGTTTCAAGTTATTTAGAGCGAGTTTGGAAAAGATGTATACAGAAGATTTTGCAGCATAGAACATTTTACCACAGAATGCTCATGCAGTTGGGCTGACTGCACCTGTTGCAAAAATGTGTGTTTCTGTGGTTGGAAATGCTTGAGGCTAGAAACTTCTTTATTTTGCATATATCCCAGGGATAAATTATGCACACATTGTAATTTGACATGGAATTCATTTGGTCCCTGGAATTTTACATTTTCATTTTTTTTTTTAAATCCAAGTACTATTTCTTCCCAATTAGTATTTGTTTTTTTTTTAATGTATTATAGACAAATCTTGTTTCTTGTTTATGCTTTGATTTGGAGACTGGGGATAATTGCCACACAAAACGTAAAATTGCGCCCAACAGCGGTGACGCTTTGCGAGCAGCTCTGATGGGAATAATCAAATATTCCCGTTCAGAACTTCCAAAAATCAAACAAAAAAACTCCAAATCAAACTTACCCGACCACATGGGTGTCTTAAGATCGCTGGTAGACCTTGGATTCGGCAGTCTCTGTCGGGCCGTGGGACCTTCAAACAGTTCAGGCAAGTACAACAACACTGCGGGAGTTTTAAACAGCCAGTGATCAGGCAATTTAAATTTCGTGGGAGTCACAGACACTCGGCACATTTAAACATTGCGAATGACTGAAATGAACAGCACATGGATCATTTAAACACCATGGGAACTTCTAGAATGGACCCACGGGCCAGGTAAAGAAGACTCAACCACGTGGACACAGAGGTGGGGGTGGGAGGTGCTACAGATCAAGCTGAGATGCAGGGACCTGAGGTTTCTGCTCACTACTATCCTCCTGGCCAACACACAGTCCTTGGAGAACGAACCTGATGAACTTCAAGCTAGACTTCAACATCAAAGAGACATCAGGGAGTGCTACATGATGTGCTTTACAGAAACATGGCTAAACACAGACATCCCGGACATGGTGCTGCACCCCAAGGGCTACACCCTCCATCGCGCTGACTGAACAATGGCATCTGGAAAAACCAGGGAGGGTGGAGTTTGTGTCATCATCAATTCATTATGGTGCACAGATGAGATTGTCATCTCCCAGTCCTGCTCCCCCATCCTGGAAAGTCTGGCGATCAAGTGTTGCCCATTCTACCTGCCAAGGGAGTTCACTGCTATCATCCTGGTCAGTGTATATTCCACCCTAGACTAACGTCAGGCAGGCACTGGAGAGACTGAGCACTGTGATTTAACAGGTATGAGACAGCACATCCTAATGCCTTCCTGATCATTGTGGGGGACTTCATCAGGCCAACCTGAAGATGTCTCTGACAAACTACCACCAACACATCACATGTGAGGCTAGGGAAACCAACACACTCGACCACTGCTTCACCACCATGAAGAATGTATACCAAGTCACACCACGACTGGACTTTGGTAAGTCTGTACTCCGGTCATACAAGCAGAGACTGAAAACCACAGCACCAGTGATGAAGACGGTGAAGGTGTGGTTGAGGGAGGCAGATGAGCATCTGCAGGACTGATTTGAATTGGTGGACTGGAACATATTCAAGAATTCATCCATAGACTTGCATGAATATGCAACAGGTATCACTGACTTCAACAGGACCTGCGTTGATGAGTGTGCTCAGGCACAAATACCGGGTGTTCCCCAACCAGAAGCCCTAGAAGAATCAGAAAATTCGCAATCTGTTGAGGGCGAGAACAAGGGCATTTAAGGCTGGGGATCGTGATCTTTACAAAGTCCAGGTACGAGCTGCGGAAGGCCATCTCTGAAGCAAAGTGGCAATTCAGGAGGAAGCAAGAAACAGTCAGATACACGCCAGCTATGGCATGGGGTGCAGGCCATTACAGCCTACAAAGTGAGGGTGAATGCTATCGATGGCTGTGATGCTTCATTACCCGATGAGCTGAACACCTTCTATGTCCACTTTGAGAAGAAGAACCAAACAGTGACTACTAGAATTCCTAAAAAGGCTGAGAATCCTGTGATATCTGTCTCTGAGGGCAACATCAAAACATCATTCAAGAGGGTGAACTTTCGCAAGGCAGCAGGCCCTGACGGCATACCTGGCAGGATACTGAGAATCTGCTACTAGCTGGAGTGTTCACACACATTTTCATCCTCTCATTGCTGCAGTCAGAGATTTTCACCTGCTTAAAAAGGGCATCAATCATCCCGATATTGAAGAAGAGTAGTGTGCGCTGCCTCAACGACTACTGCCCAGTAACACTAACTTCTAAGAGGCTAATCATGGCCTGTAATGGAAGATTCTAACCTATTTTTTAACCTGTTTTTTTCTTAATTTCCAGCTCTTGGTTCTGCAGAGCTGAGAACCTTTTTTAAAACTTGCAGCTTTGGGTTCTGCACATGAACTAACACATACCTAAGTAAAGATCTTGCTCTATCCTCAATTCACTGTTATTTTAATTTTTCTATAGTAATGTTGTAAGATGGTTATAAATATTGGTATCACGATGCTGGCACAGAACACAGTATTTCACGGCTTGTTCATGACAATAAATTCCGATTCTGACATGACTATCAGAGTCTTAATTATAAATGTAATGTCCTTCATGAAACTTGTGCATAATGCAATCAACAAAAATGTTAACATGCAAGGTGGGTACTGTGGAACCTCCTCCCTGTGATGTCCCTCTTTTATATGTTATCCTTCCTTTGCAATGTTCTTTAATTTAGACACACAGGATGGTAGCAAGCCCATTCAGCCCACGAACCTTATGCTGCCCAATTACACACAATTAACCTACAATCTCAGTTCAGTTTTTGGAGGTGGGAGGAATCTGGAGTGCCTGGAGGAAACCCACGCAGACACAAGGAGAACGTACAAACTCCTTACAGACCGCGCCAGATTCAAACCCGGGTTGCACCATCTGCTATGCTAACTATGCTGCCCTCTGGTTTCTCATTGATAACTTTCCGCTGAAGTTGTTGAGAGCATGTAGAATAAGCTCAACCTCCTTTCTCTAATGGGTCATCCAATCGTAGACCCTCTACCTTGTGGCATGACCACAGCTTTCATTCTATCAATCCTGTGACTTTGACAAATTCTACAACACTTTATAATATGATATTTTAAAGACAGAATTAAAAGAAATGTTGGTATGGACTTGAAAATTAATCGCATTAAATGAAATGATCTGCAACTTGTTTAGTGGCCTGCTGTTTCTTCTTGTGGATTTCATTGGACTTCCTATACTTTATCAGCCTAAAAGCAAGGATATTTTTGATGGAGACCATTGGTAGAACTTGCACATGAGCCCAACATGTAACTGGAGTTACACAACCAACAAAAAGACAGGAAAACCTTGGACCCATGCAAGTACCGTACAACTCTGTCTTGGAGAAACAATGAAAAGACAGACATAGTTGGGACAATTTTGGGTTTCCTTCTTCTTCAAGTTGAGTTTCTTTTTTTGTTTTGATTCAATTGACTTTCTCTGCTATGTTCATTATAATCAAGTTTCGAGCTCTTCCTCTATTTCTCTTGATCAATGAGGTATGTAGCTTCAGCCCCATTGGTCAGGTGTCATCAGTACTCATTCAGCAATTGGCTTGCCTCAAGTTTTCACATAATCATTTCCAAAGTCTACCATCTCTGTGACTTCCTTTACTGATTGAGTCTGTCACGTGAACTGAGCTTCCATCCGGGTACTGCTAATGTCAAGCTTCTCCACACTCCTTGTCTGGTGACCTGTAGATGACTCCAGGCATCCTATGATGGAACAGAGAAGGGACAGTAAAAATGTTTTTCAGTTTGTATCAGAACTGGAAGTTGGCTGCCAAAAAAACATTAAGAGTCAAGCCAACCCTTTAGCTAAATTCGTGGCAAAAAATTAATGGTTTTCTGGTAACTTTGGAGGAGATTTCAAACTTAGTAGAGTGCATCATTTCTAACTGTTACTTGATTGGAGCCTGTTTGGTGAAGCTGGCCCAGTCTTCAGCACAGGGGTCTTGATTGTTGAAGGGAGCTTTAGAAAAGCATTGCCTTTTTGTTGGAAGCTGATGCACCATCAATTACTTTAAAAGATTATATAGAAACTGGTCGTCTTTTATTAACCGCAGAATGGAGGCATGTCCTAAACTGAGGATGGAGCTGTGGCACAGTCACCTTTATTCTGGGGTCTGTAGGAGGAGCCTCAGGCACAATTAGCAAGGGGCGGCTCCAGATGAACCATAACAAGTACTAACGCAGCCAAAACGTAAATGCAGTGGTTAACCACAGGATCTTAAATAAACCCTACATGAAGGAGAGAACAATTTGGTTGAGTAAGCCACTTCCCATTTTGGCAGAACTGTCAAGACCATCAAAAAACAAAGTAATCTAATTATTTTTGACTATGTCAGACATTAAAGAACTGAATTTGAATGGTCGATGCTTTTTTTTGGCAGGGGGGATCTTACTGAGGTACTCTATGCTAAAATTGAAATGTTTTCGTCCATTTAACTTGAAGTTGATTGATTTTCGTTGCTTGTAGCCGCTGCTCCCCATTGGAAATGAATGGTGAAGCAAACTTTTCAATGGATCCAAACTAGTTCAGGCGGTTTGCATGAACTCCCAGCCAAGGGCCCAGCGATCCCTGCAGCTTCATGCTCTCTGAATTCCTGCAGCATTCAAAAAAATGAGCAAATTGTAGATTTCAACACGGGTGGCAGAGTTTTTGTTTAAATATCAAACCTGTAATTATGCAGAGAGTAAGGTGGGTATTCTCACAACACTTTAGAACCTAAACAAGTACTTAAGTCATCAAGCAATAGAAGACTACAAATTCTTTCTTTCTTCTTCTTCTTTGGCTTGGCTTCGCGGACGAAGATTTATGGAGGGGGTAAAAGTCCACGTCAGCTGCAGGCTCGATTGTGGCTGACAAGTCCGATGCGGGACAGGCAGACACGGTTGCAGCGGTTGCAGGGGAAAATTGGTTGGTTGGGGTTGGGTGTTGGGTTTTTCCTCCTTTGTCTTTTGTCAGTGAGGTGGGCTCTGTGGTCTTCTTCAAAGGAGGTTGCTGCCCGCTGAACTGTGAGGCGCCAAGATGCACGGTTTGAGGCGATATCAGCCCACTGGCGGTGGTCAATGTGGCAGGCACCAAGAGATTTCTTTAGGCAGTCCTTGTACCTCTTCTTTGGTGCACCTCTGTCACGGTGGCCAGTGGAGAGCTTGCCATATAACACGATCTTGGGAAGGCTATGGTCCTCCATTCTGGAGACGTGACCCACCCAGCGCAGCTGGATCTTCAGCAGCGTGGACTCGATGCTGTCGGCCTCTGCCATCTCGAGTACTTCGACGTTAGGGATGAAGTCACTCCAATGAATTTTGAGGATGGAGCGGAGACAACGCTGATGGAAGCGTTCTAGGAGCCGTAGGTGATGCCGGTAGAGGACCCATGATTCGGAGCCGAACAGGAGTGTGGGTATGACAACGGCTCTGTATACGCTAATCTTTGTGAGGTTTTTCAGTTGGTTGTTTTTCCAGACTCTTTTGTGTAGTCTTCCAAAGGCGCTATTTGCCTTGGAGAGTCTGTTGTCTATCTCGTTGTCGATCCTTGCATCTGATGAAATGGTGCAGCCGAGATAGGTAAACTGGTTGACCGTTTTGAGTTTTGTGTGCCCGATGGAGATGTGGGTGGGCTGGTAGTCATGGTGGGGAGCTGGCTGATGGAGGACCTCCGTTTTCTTCAGGCTGACTTCCAGGCCAAACATTTTGGCAGTTTCCGCAAAACAGGACGTCAAGCGCTGAAGAGCTGGCTCTGAATGGGCAACTAAAGCGGCATCGTCTGCAAAGAGTAGTTCACGGACAAGTTTCTCTTGTGTCTTGGTGTGAGCTTGCAGGCGCCTCAGATTGAAGAGACTGCCATCCGTGCGGTACCGGATGTAAACAGCGTCTTCATTGTTGAGGTCTTTCGTGGCTTGGTTCAGCATCATGCTGAAGAAGATTGAAAAGAGGGTTGGTGCGAGAACACAGCCTTGCTTCACGCCATTGTTAATGGAGAAGGGTTCAGAGAGCTCATTGCTGTATCTGACCCGACTTTGTTGGTTTTCGTGCAGTTTGATAATCATGTTGAGGAACTTTGGGGGGCATCCGATGCGCTCTAGTATTTGCCAAAGCCCTTTCCTGCTCACGGTGTCGAAGGCTTTGGTGAGGTCAACAAAGGTGATGTAGAGTCCTTTGTTTTGTTCTCTGCACTTTTCTTGGAGCTGTCTGAGGGCAAAGACCATGTCAGTAGTTCCTCTCTTTGCACGAAATGAAGGGTTGGTAAATGGGTGGAAGTGGACATGGTGAGCAAGAGGACTTTTTTTGTACTGAATGGTACAGACTCTAAAGTGGAGCAATGACAGTGGGAAATGCTGATATCCTTCTCTCCCTCACACCCCATAACCATTTTGTTTACATCCATGTGCCTATTTCACATTTTCCCCTTTCACACTTGCATCCCAGTAAATCGGCCTTTCAGTGTCCCGGGATAGGAACGGGAGTTTGGCCTTTCACACTTGGCCACTCCTAACTGGGACACTGAACACTTTCACACTTGCAAGGGTTTATCCCTGGCGCTTGGCCTGTTCTACCTTTAATAGGAAGTGCCTGCAATGCAATTGCCCATTTCACATTTGCCTGATCTCAACGTTGGCGTCTGCAGACGCCGGGGGATTGTACTTGGGGTCGAGGCCAGCAATCCCCGGTGTGAGATGATGTCGTCTGATGCAGATTTTGCTTTCACACTTGCCACTTTAAAGGCTGATTGGCGTTTGATTCCTGGGATCACTGGCAAGTGTGAAAGGGGCTTAAGATTCTTTTAAATGTTCCAATTGTACCACCTTGCACAACTATCCCCAGCAATCTATTTCAGGAATCCACCACTTACTGTAAAAAAAACCATCTTTTCTCTCCCTCGAAAACGCCTTCATTCTCCTTAAATCTATGGTGAATGCTATTGTCACCATGGGGAAAAAGGCACTGGATGTCCACCCGATATATTGCTTCTCATAATCTTGTATATTTCTTAAGTATCCTTTCAGTCTCCATCCTAGCTCTGTCAATTTTGCTTCTTAGGACAAATTCTTCAGTCCAAGCTGCATCCTCAAACATTTTCTGCACCCTCTCTGAAGCTTCCACGCACTTCCTAAAATGAGGTGACCAGAACTGAAAGCGATACAGCCATTCTCAATTTGGGGTTTGGTGGGGGGGGGGGGGAAGGAGGGTCATACAGCTCCCTGGGGGCCATAGCATAGTTAAGGGTGTCCATGGATTGAAATCAGCAAATATTCTTGTTTTTAAAGTAAGAAAGCAACTCAATTTGTCTGCTTCACTGGGAAAGGGGCCCATAAATGGAGCAGAGTCCTAAGGAGGTCACAACCCAAGAAAAGGTGGAGAATGACTGCTCTAAAGTATAGTTTAACCAGAGTTTTATGGAGCTGCAACGTCACTTCGCAGTAATAGTTGGATGCTATTTTTCCAGTACTGTATCTGCCATGTCCTATTCCTATTGAAACCTTAGCCACTGTCTTTGTATCTAGATTTAGCTTCTGAAGTCCTTCCAACCTACAAATCATTCTGCATCTTTTGTGCTCCATTTCCTTTGTTGAGATCCTCCTGCCTTAGTTGCACATCTTCTCCATGGATGCAATTTTTAAAAAAACTTCAAAGCACAAATCTCTTTGAATTTGTTCTGTATTTTTATGTATAACCATCAACATCCTTGTACCCTCTTGTGCATCCTTTCTTGTTTTGCACCACCTTTGGTGGCAGAGGCTTCAACTGCTTTTTCATGCCCTCAGTATATTTAAAAAAAACTATTTACTTTCTTTTTAAAATATTTTATTGAGTTTAGCATATAAATCCTACATACAAAGTCACAAATTAATATAAATGTAATTCAAATCCATCCATATTTATTGATTAAAGTAAAACTAAATCTATTCTACCCCCTCCTCTAATCAAGGTTACCTTGTAGAAAAAAAATTAGATATGGATTGAAGAGAGGCAAAGAAATTGCCTGTTAAATTTAATCTTTCTAATCGTCATTTTTTAAAGCATTTTGTTCAGTCAAAATTGCATGATTTTCCTCAAATTGCAAATTCAAATATTCTTGAAACATTTTTTAATTTACAGTTTGTTCACTGTGGATTAATATCATGCATTTATAACGATTTATTGGATTTAAGATCAGCCTCAATGGCTGGAATTAAGAGCGATTGGGGAGAATGATCTCAGTAGAACGTTTTCAGGTGAAGGCTGGTACTCTGCTCTTAGTTTGATTAATGATTCCTCATTTCGTGCAAGGCATTTATTACAATTGAAGGTGCTACATAGAATATATATAGAAATATCCAAACTCAAATTATCTCATTTATATGCAGATGTTGATCCTTTATGAGAGAAATGCAAAATTTTTGAAGTGTAATTGATTATATATTTTTGGAGTGTCCCAATTTAGGAAGATATTAGGAAAACATTTTTCAGTCTTTATCAACGATTTTTAAGATCAAAATAGAACCGAGCCTTTTAATTGCCTTGTTTGGTTTTTCTCGTGAACTGAATATACCTCTGTCTGCATGTCAAGAGAAAGTTTGAGCTTTTAGCACATTGACAAGCAATATTAAAAACCATTTTCTACTGTCATGCATTTAATTCCTCTGCAATCTACCCATGAAATGTTGGGCTCTATATTTTATCTACTTTGGGATATTTTGCGAGTTAATGATGCTGTGTTGACTCAACTTGTTCCTTTTGTTCCCCATGGCTGACCCACCAGAAACATCACTTTACATGCAGGTTTGCTCAAACATAAAATTTGAATGTGAAAAAAGCCGAGGTTCATTTTGAATGTTATGAATAGAAGCAAAAGTTGTTTTGGCAATATTCATGGTGAACAAATGAATATGACCAAAATGATCCATGTAGCCAAATCCTCAGAGATGAGTAATTTCTGCTTTCTAGTGTCTGTGATGGCTGGAATGTGGGATTATGTGACAAAGTGGGTGTGAGTGCAAGAAGAACTGAGTTGATGATGTGACAAGGGAAGTGAAAATGAGGAGATCCAGAGGAATGGTTTAATCGAAATATAATAATTTGGGTGATGATTCTATCACCCCTATGTAAACTTCAGTGAAATGAAGTTTTTACTTTAAGTAATGAATCCTTTTGTAAATTGTATGTTTTTGAATTGCCAGAATTAATCTCTGATGTTCCTGCATTTTTGTTGCAGTCAACTGATTAAACAATTTATGTGTGAGCCACAATTCTGCTTCTACATTGAGTTAAAGCAGTACAAAGTTTATAGCCCAAGAAGTCGTGCTTGAGATTGAATTAAGTTGTATTTTCTGCAGAGCAGAATCTTACAGAGAGGAATTGTGTTGAGGCACTACATATTAACCTTATCCACAGGTAACTGCTAATTTACTGTACATTTAAATATTTTATAATATGGTAAGATTATCTTTGAATGTACTTTGTGCTCAAAGACTTTGTCCAAAAGTACGTGTTGAATTTTTATCACTCAAGGTTTGTGTTTGGTTTGAACTAATTTGGGTGATGGCTCATATATAAATGAGTGAAATCAAGTGTTGCAGGTTCACATTGAGTAAATTGTTTCATGGATTATTTGATGATAATTCCTTTCCATATAAAAGAATGTGGTTTTCTCATCTCTGAAACATTTACCTTAAAGTTTTGACCTGGTGTACATAAAAAATTCTGAGGTGGAATGGTGCTGTGGTTCATGTCTATACCAACTACTTTGTTAACATAAACATATTCTAATTTAAGGCAGTGGACTTGCAGGGCCTTAAAGATAATAAAGTCCAGGTTCCTCCTGGCATCAATATTGGAAGGGGTGGATTGAGCAGCTGCATACATGCTTCTAATAATGTTATAGGAACAATAATTGTAGATTGCTGGAGAGTCAGATCTGTACAAGCTTGCACAAGCAATAGGATTGATACCATCTCAGGAAGATACGAACGATGTTAAACTATTTTTAAATGCGCTTTTTTAACAATACCTTCATAAATGGTTTCTAACCAGATTTGATCAATGTTTATGCACATTTTTTCACGTTTTTTTTCCCCTATAAGTAAATAAATCTAGTTTAATTCTGTTGTAAGGTTAAAAGTTAGAAAAGTGGATGGTGCAGAAGATCTGGGATAATTCAATTTATCTTTTTCGTTAATTATTTGGAAGAAGGAAAATTTTTAAAGAATCCTTAATGGAGGAAAACTTGGGAGACAGTTTATTTGTGGATCTGGAAAAGGGGGGATGGTGGTGAAAAGCTCCAAAACTTGTTTGGTGAGAGACGTTAAAATATATGGAGAAATTATATGTCTATATTTCTGTATTTCAGCAATGCTTCTTAACAAGTATTTGAGCTAAACCACAGATATTTTTGTCAATGAATTGCCTCGTATCATTTTGAATTTTGTAAGCATTTCATGAAAAGATGATAGTGTTTAATTGGTGACAGGACGACCCAATTTTTTTTTTTTTGTTTACATGCAGCAAGGACTTTTGGGCGACGAAGAGGTAAAGTGACATTTTGTACTCAAGTTTTCGCTTTTCCAATTAAATAACATTTCAGTGCTATACTGGAGTGATTAACATTTTCCAGTTGCTTTTTATTAACTTTTGGTTAATTAGCACAATTTTAATTTTCTTGCACTTTGGTATTACACTAAATGCTAAAAAGAGCATCAGATTTTTTGAAATTAGTTGGTTCCTTTTACTTGCTTTGAAAATTCTTTCACAGGATCGGACAGAATTAATTGGTGTTCAATTTTGGTTTTTAATTGTGGCTCAAAATTATTATTCAATAGAAGTCAGATTGAGAACAATTCTGAGGTCTCTTTTGTCCCCAATATTTTCTCCTACAGAAATATACTTGAACTTGTTGTTTAAGGTTTTTTTAAAAGATTCCATTCATGGTGTTCCGGAGGGAGGTGTTGAGTGAAAAATCAAATGCTACCCACAGAGGAGAGACCGATTTATTATAAATATCCCACATCTCCTGTGTCTCTACTGGAGAGTTTGTTGCATGCTCTTATCCATCAGGACAGTGTGAATGACAAAAGGAAACCTGAAATAGGACATTTTAAACCCAGAGAGGAACTACCAGTAGTATAAATGTTCCTAGTATTTCTTCATAAAGTAAGGAGGTTTTCAAGATTCACTTGAGTCACAATACTCACTTGGACACTGTGCGCCTTGTAGACGATTCAGGACAAGCCACCTAATTACTGTAGCTCCCTTTACATGCTGCTACTTTACTGAGCTTGCAAAAATAATTTAATTGTGCTACTTTGCCATGTCTTCAATTTGTGTATATTAATTAAAGTTGTATATAAACTTAGCATTAATTTAATCTTTAAAAATCATACTTCACTAGAATGAATTAAGGTAGGTAACTTGGATCAAGAATCTGCTTGATGCTCTATTTATAAAAGGATAAAAATATCTTTTACATGGTAAGTTGATGATTTAATTTGGGTCTTTTTGCTCCCTTGGTGTGCAGAGATAACGGTTTATGTTCATTTTCTTTTCCTTCTACTTTTGAGTCATGATAAGGAGGTGTAAATATTCAAGCCAAACCTTTCAGAAGCAAAATTAGGAAATGCTTCCAAATGCACAGAGTTAGTAGTAGTTCAGAAAACTGTTCTGTCAGCACCAATGGAATCTGGGTCATTGAATTTAAATTTGAGAGAAAGTTTTGTTAACCAAAAACAAAGATAATGGTGAAGATCAGAATGAATGGAGGAGCAGACTTTAAGGGCTCAATGACCAACTCCTTAAATGTGTACTTTAAAAATAATCTTTCATATTTTCTAGCAATTTCCATGAAGAATTCATTAATTAAAAAGCCTCCATTGGAACTTTTGGGTCTCCAAAGCATGTACTATATGTTAACTGTATCTACTTGGTTTAGGAAGATGAGTCTTTTCAAATTGCACCTCTGGCATTGATTGTCAGTAAATTAACTTCTGGTGTGGGAAAGTGACACATTTGAATCCTTTTGCTGAGGTTAGTTCTGTCTGGACAAATGAGATACAACATTTGTAAACGATACTCTCCATGGAAGCCCAGTAAGATCTGTTGAATTTACCTTGGTGGGGCCTGATGATATTTGAGAGATAAATAAATGTTCCGAGAAGAACATTTATGTACTTTTTAAGCTCCTTGGCTATTCTTGTATGGTTAATCTTTTGTTGTGTGCATAAAATTTTGCATCCTGTGGATAAACTACCAATTTAAATGAACTGCTTTCTATAATTATTTTACAAAAGAACTGTCCAACAGAACCTTCACAATTTTCTGGTTTCTGACCTGAAGTGGCTGAGGAGGTTCTTACTTTAAATCTTAAAAATCAGAACCAACTTGGGAATGGCTGCGTGGGCCTGCTAAATCTCTGTAAAGTTACCTAATGCTTCTTGGAGAAATTCACTTGTGGGATCTTGAATGAGATGCTGGAGATACAACGTCTCCCATGTACAAAACCTCACACTGCAGTGATACACAACTCTCAAAGCTGGTGCAAAAGGGAGTAACTGGAAAAAACATTCTCTCCCCTCCCCCACCCCAATTAATTGTTAACTTTTCTAAATAATTTTACCCAACTTCCTGCAATCAATTTAGGAGCAAGTCTTTGAATATAGTTTTCAAATTTTCATGTGGTGATACAAATTAAAAGGGAAGAAACTGTTGATGTGGAGCATTTCCATTTGGTTCCATCAATCCTGAGGCAGCTTGCTTAACATTGGAAAGCCAAGCTTTAATTTCATAACTTTATTATGCCAATAGGGTTCTAGTGGCCTCTTTAATATATCTTCTGGCTTGTGGTTTGAGAAATAGAGATGATTTAAAATGTAGACATACAGCTCGGTTACAGGCTCTTCTGGCCCATGAGCCCATGCCCTCCAAATACACCACTTAACCCACAATCCCCATACGGTTTTGAAGGGTAGGAGGAAACCCATGCAGACAAGGGGAGAACATACAAACTTGTTACAGACAGTGTCGTATATGGACCCGGGTTGCTGGAGTTGTAATAGTGTTGCATTAGCTGTTCAGCTAACCACACATTCTTTTAAAATGTAATAGCAGTTAGCATGTATTGATACTTGGAAAGACGCGGGTTTTCTCCTTTTCCCTTTCCAGTAGTTTGTTACAAAGGGCTTTTCCTTGAATATTTTCTTGAAGCGGATCTTCAACAGATAACTGAATCCAATTAACTTTTTATACAGCACTGAAGCTGGGTGATACTTTCTTGCAAAGTTTAGGTCCATTTTGGGCTTTGTTTTTTTTCTTTTTTTGATGTGTAACAATCAGTTGTATTAATTTTAAAAGAAACATTTTGAATAAAATTAAAGACTTGCATTTCAGCTTTATCAATATCATATACAGTAAAGCCCCCCCAATATCTGGATTGGTGAACTAACTGCTAAAGTGAGGGGGGGGGGGGGGCGGGTGGTGGGAAACCAATTTTAAATCTTCATATTTCTTACCTATTTATTGTCCAAGCTTTTTTTGCCGGTTGCTTGAGGCTGCTGCTTGCATTAATTCCAGATAATAGGAATTTTAGTTTACTTTCAATACACTGTTTTCTTCATATTGAAAAATGTGTGCTCAGTGATATGGCCTGTATATAAAAGTAAATATATTCTATATTCTAACACAGTCACATTTTCCTGTTGAGCATACAGAAATTGGGGATGATGTAGAGTTGATGTCTTTGGGTGAAATAGAACTGAGATATCAGAATAATGTTCAGGTTTGTTTTTACGAGATGCTGGAGTTTAAACAGTTTAAACTGTTTTTCAGGTCGTTCTTCACTTTTTCCAATTGAAGATGGTTTTCTTGATGATGGTCAGGGTGACCAGTCCCTGACATCAGGTTTAAACTCCCCAACACGCTGTCAGAATGGTGAAAGGGTGGAGCGCTATTCACGAAAAGTCTTTGTGGGAGGTCTGCCTCCAGACATTGATGAAGGTACAAAAGTTTATTTGCAAGCCAAAACCTGAATTCTTTTTAACTGTTCAAGGAGTTGTTGATTCAGTATTGTGAGGATGTAATTTTGATAACTTTTACTTGTAATAAAACTCTGCTATGATGTCCCTGTAGATGAAATCACAGCTAGCTTTCGTCGATTTGGACCACTGGTGGTCGATTGGCCTCATAAAGCTGAAAGCAAATCATATTTCCCACCTAAAGGTAATGAAAGAGTTGAATTCTTGACGAAGCATGGACTTGCATTTCAAAAGTGTGTATTAGAATTTATGTTTGCTAAGCCTAACGTAACCAAGTAATTTAATTTGGTTAAAGTTGTCTATTAGAAATTTCAAAATATTTTAAATTGGAGTGCTTTACTATGTTGATAGAACGAACGATACAATTCTGATGCTTTATTTGGGGAAATGCATGTTTGCAGCATGTTTAGTATCTTTAAAGGTACCATGTTTGACCTTGAATATTTGTTGAGGTAATACATTATGATAATGACAGGAGTTTCCAGTGATAAATTAATTTGTGTACGGCTGTGTGTTTTTTTTTGTCCATCTGTGCTGCTTGTGTTTTCAATGTTTGCACATTTTCTCTGCAGCTTTTACTATTTATTTGCTTTTTATTTTTATTTCTGGCTCTTGCTGGTTTTTCCACCCTTCTCTCCCTTCCCCTTCTCGCTCTTCTGTTTTTTTTTAGTTCCTTCGTTTGCCCGGAAAAACCATTGTTTATTCATGAAAGATGGCAGTAGTGTAGGTTGTTTTTTTACATTTATCAACATTAGGTTGGTGGAGAAGGAAGGCAGGGAGAAAATACACATGATATGTCTTGGTTGACAGTTTTAATTATATTTGTTTTATAATGTACCTTGTTACAAATTGGAGACAGTTATCGAATCAGAGAATCACAGCATGGAAACAGGCCATTCTGACTCTCAAATCCCTACTTGTTTTGGGAATTGCTTCTAAATGATTTGTCTGTTGACCACTGCAATTTGGCCCTTTATCATCTGTTCAGCTTCGATATATGATGTGGAATTGCATGTAAATCATTTGTCGATTAGAGCAGAGTAATTATTTGCTGGTGAGCATTTCTAGTAGGCAATTTAAACTCATTGCAAAATATTCTTAGGCTTGCAGAGCTTTGGATGGAGATTCACATTTAGCAATCTGAGATTGAGTTTCATTCTGGTATGTTATTCTGGTGATGAATGTGATGTGGAAAGCAATTTCCACCACAGTTACCAGTTGCTAGAGCTGCCAATTTAAAATAGTAGGTATGAATAGACAGACATAAATGATGTGGATTATTTTTAACCAGGTTCAGTTGCTGTTGGAGTTAATAAGACGATTCAGTGGTTTGCTCTCTCTGCTTCATTTGCGCAGTTCGATGTATTCATTCAGAAAGCTCACTGATCAAAAGTACCATTTCAAAAAATGATGACCAGCAAGAGGGAATATGTCATTGTTAACTTTAGAAATATTACTTAATAAATAGTAGTGCTTGAGACTTTAAATAGTGATAGTGATGGTGTTATTTTTAAACAAAAGTGACAGCCATTGTTTGAACCCTCTTCCCTTCCCAAATTTGAATATTGTGAATCAGTAACAAATTTCAGAAACAGCTCGAGGATCTATAATTGAAATTTGTCAAATAGGTGAACAGATTCTTCCTTATAATTTCATGTTAACACCATATCAGCGATGCAGTCAAGTTATGTCACTGCCAAGAGATATTTCTGGTTGAGAACAAACTATACTTAGACCTTCACTATGGCTGGAGAGTGTAGAATTGCTTGCAGGCTATCGACCATATTTGATGCATCATGTCTGAAAGACTCTTAAACTTTAAAACTTCTGTCAAGTCATATGGCTATAATTTGCAATGTAAGAACAAACATTTTTCTAAAGCAGTAGGAAATTTTCATTAGGAAGGAAGTATCATGCACTAGAACACTTAAACGTTAAGATGGTTCTGTTACTCATGCAAAAAAAAAAGCTTCAAAATAAACGTTGCGCATATTTAACACAAATTTCAATTAGGGTGGCACAGTTAGCTCAGTGGTTAGTGTAATACTATTGGAGTGCCAGCAACCTGAGTTTGAATCCGGTGATGTCTGTAAGGAGTTTGTACATACGCCCCGTGTCTGTGTGGGTTTTCTCCCACCCTTGAATATACAGGGGTTGTTGGTTAATTGGAGAATTTTAGTTGGCATGGGCCACGCTGTACAGGTACACAATCCTTTATCCAGACATCTAAAATCCAGTAAGCTCCAAAATCTGGCAAGCGGGGAGAGAGACAACAGCGCGAGTCGAGCGGGCGGGAGACCGGCAGCGCGAGTCAGGCCGGCGAGGGAGGGGGAGAGTGGCAGTGCGAGTTGGGCGTGCGGGAGACTGGCAGCGTGAGTCGGGCCGGTGAGGGGGAGAGACTGACAGCGTGAGTCAGGCGAGCGGGAGACCGGCAGCGTGAATCTGGCAGGCCGGGGCGGGGGGGGGGGCGGAGACGGCAGCGCGACTGGAAGGGGGTGGATACGGCAGCACAATTCGGGTGGGTTTAAATCTGGCTTTCCGAAATCTGGAAAAATCTGAACTTCAGGACAGAAACAGGTTCCGGATAAAGGATTGCATACCTGTATGTCTAAATTTAAAAATAAATTAGATCCACAAGCTGTTCTTGAAATTTATTAGCAGGTTACTTGTTCACAATATTCTGCTTGAAGACACCAGCAGGGCACACTCTAGATATTTATGAACTTTAGTTAAATATGGGGGAGGGGGGTAGGTATAAACTACTGATGTCACTTTTTTTTCCAAAAAGAAAAATGAAGCTATCACTGTCAATAACATTTAAAATCTTAAGTAGCAGTATTCTTAATTAGTTCATTAAATATGATGTTTACCTTGTGTTATTCACTGCTAGTATATGATTGGTTTAACACCAGGTCCTGCTTGGGACTGGTATTTTCACAGATCTATTTTCTGCTTTGTCATCCTGCTGTAGAATGAAACGCGACCAATTTTGTATTGCTGGCTGCACTGATTTGGCAGGTGGAAATAATATGTAGGTTCCAGACCATTCAAGATTAATCCTTGTACAGTTTTTGGAGGAGCAAAGCTCAAATAGTTTTGGATGGTCTGGTAAAGAGTTGGCATTAAATAACCCCTAATCCACTGTACTATTTTTTGCAAAAATAGCTCAGTTGGTGTGAGTTATAGTGCTCATGTGTTTCAGAACGCTTTGGTTCTACCAAACATTTCCTTCTAGTTAGCTGAATAACCAAGGCCCTTTTTGAAGAAGCTGTAAATTAAATTGTAATAAAAGCAGATTGGAAAAGAAATCCTGTTATGGATGTTATTTTTTTTAAAAATAATGAAATCTGTAACACTGTTCATAGTAAATAAGATGATGTGTGGTTTAATTAGGGCAGCAACATTTATAGCTTGTAAAACGTAGCTCTTGTGTTCCATTTAAGGGTATTAAATAATCACTAGATCATGTGTCAATTAAGGGGTTACTGCATTGGGTAAGTACATTAGTACGTCAAGTGGCTGAAGACATCCTGGCTCCAGCATTTGATATTAGAGTGAGTGAAGCTTCATGGTTTTTAAAAAAAAACATGATACAGGATCTTGTAGTGCAATAAGAAAGAAAACATTTCATGAATGTGTTTATTGAGATTTTAATATAAATTCCATTCATTCTCCACAGTGCTGAATGATATTGAATGTTTTGGCAATTTTGTTTTTATCCAAAAATGCATAGTTTTGGATTAAATTGGATTACTGCATAGAATAGCTGAGAGTAGAGGAAATTGACCCAATCAAGGTTGCTTCTGTATTTTTTTTAATCATAAAGGTAAACAAAAGGGAATTGGATGATACTAGAGAGGGAATACTTTATTTAAGGCCATAGGGCTGACTGAATTGTTTCAGAGTGGATACAGTCTTAATGGTCACCTCATGCAATCATGATTCTATATTCAGGATTCTGAGCATGTTTCAACAGTGCAGAGAGTTCTCTTGGTTTCCCTGGAATAGTTTATGGTATGTTTCAGGGTAATGTGGAGAGATTCAAGAGCCTGATAGTTTTTGGAGAGAGAAGGTGTGAATAAAATCAGAAGAAACAAATGGATAATAGCAAAGAACAAGTATAATGTCGTGAGGCAGCATTGGAGAAGGGCCATGTGTCTGGCAATGCAACATGATACATTAACAATAGACAAGTTGTTATCTGCTAGGAGAATGGTACTGATAGCAAGGCAGAGGCAATAGTATAATGTGGAGATAGTGCCAGTTATCAAATGCAGGTGAAGATTACTTGAATTCAGAACTGAGAGAAAGGAGAATAGTAGAACTGAGGCTTCATTACCTATTTCATCTCAACACCTTCCATTTAATTATGGTTAATCATGAAAAGCTGGATTTACGAGTGAGAGCTGGAAATAGGCTGTTGAGTGCCTTGTGTACTTGTATTGCATGCAAGTAAGCATTGAAAACCTCACTAACAAAGTATTAACTGCAGCTTTCCAGATCTGAGCCGGAGGTTAATGGGAGGAATTTGAGTAGTACTGAGTCTGCCAATAGAATTAATTGGTGGAGACCTAAGAGATATGGAGGAGGTAAAACCTGAAAGTCTTCAGACTCTGTGATTGAAGTAAAAACAATACTGGAGAAACTCAGCTGTTTTTACTTAGATCCAAAGGTTGACAGGGTGGAGCCTAAATTCAAGACCCAGAGAAGAGGAGTTTGTTTGCTGAGTATAATGTCTTCAAAGTTGGAAATGTCAAAGATTACCAGTCTAGTTTTGCCCAGCTTGACCTATTCTCACTGTTTCAGGAAGTTTGCAGGTTGGAAATTTTGATGAAGTGCAGGCTGGGACAAATCGAATTTGCATGAATAACACGTGCTTTTTTCAACATTTGTTTTAAGGACCATTCACTGAGCGGCTTTAGGGGTCTGCTGTCTAGAAAGAGGGAGGTGCCATTACGTTCCAAGATGGTGGTGTCAAATTAATGAAAAATACAAAAGCCGTTTCATTGAGCCATTCTTGAGTACAGCTAGGAGAGTGTCGGATGTGTTGGGCCTGTATCTACTCAACTAGAAAGTAAATATGCAGGATACTGAAAATAAATCATGTATAATAAAATAATTAAGTGGTTCTCCCCATTGTTTGTGAGGTGATCAGGTTTAGCATTTCCAAAATGAAAATCCAAAGCTTTAATGTATTTGATTTATCTGGTTCCTGTAAAGCACCTCAGCATCAGCTTGTAAGTCAATTGACCTTGATGACGAACATCAGGACCAGTTTCCTCTCTTGAAGTCCCACTGAATAATGTTTGATTACGTTTACAGTCAAAATAAAATGTCATCATGTCTTAATTCCAAGTGCTAGGGAGAGGTTACTGCTAATGTTTGCAATATGTAGTCATGTATTCTCATTTGATTAAATAATTAGAGTGGTGAACCCAGCTGGGACCATCATATAAACCTCCCTTCCCAGTCACCAATTCCTCCTACACGTCCTGCTGCCTCATGAAAACAGCCCACATGATAAAGGACTCATCCCGGCCACACACTCTTCTCCATCGGGAAGAAAATTCAAGTGTGTGAAATTGTGCAACATCAGATTTGAGGACTATTTCTTTCCGACTGCTATTTGATTACAAAATGGGCCTTGCATTAAAAAATAATGTTGCCCTTGTGCTGCTCTAATTGATCTCTCTCTGTAACTTTGCACTCTGTACTGAGTTTCATTTACTAGTGTATGTGCTGATTTGCAGGATAGCACACAAAACAAGCTTTTTCACAGTACCTCAGTGCACCTGACAATAAACTTGAACTTGATCTATATTGAGCTTGTAGTCCTGGGAGAAGTGAGACCTGAATCAGTAGAAGGAAACCAAGGAGGCTACGGGTGAATTGCTTGTTCTCCCTGGAGTAATTTTTAGTGGGAACATTGCTACATAGTGATCATCTGCACAGGGGAAAGTTATAGAATCAGTAGCCCTCCCCCCACTTGCACTGATGATGTCGCAGGTGATTGACACAGAAAATGTTGGCATTTTTCAACTGTTTTTTAAGATGGGTGGTTGCTCTGAGGGATCTCTTTTGCTTCTCTTTCTCTGACTGTAAGGGGAATTCCAATGGCGAGTCTTTGTCTGCCTTATGGGAGACTAAAGACAGTTTCATGTAATATGACCTTTCTATTTCATTACGTGACAGCACATAGTATCTGATCTCATCTTTTATACCTACGTCTGCCCTAAAAACACATCGATCGGTGGGAAGTGTTCACATTTTTTCTGATCATCAAGGAGAAGTTAAGAATTTCAAAATTGGTTAGGGAATAGAAGTAAGTGAAATTGCACAACCCAAACTAAGTTTGGAACAGCAGAAGGGAACTACAATCTGTTACAGAGATTTGGCTGGAGGAAGGGCAGGATTGGCTGATGCAGGTACCAGGGTTCAGGTGTTTTAAAAGGAATAGGTTGGGAGGTAAAAGAGGGAGAAGTAACATTACTGGTTATAGAAAAGGAAGACGCTGCAGAGGGACTGTCTACTGAGATGGTGTGGGTGGAAGTCAGAAATAGGAAGGGAGCATCACTGCCCTAAAATAGTGCTTGGGGCACCAAGGAGCAGATAAGCAGGCAGGTTTTGGAATAGTGTAGGAAAGTCAGGGTTGTAGTTACAGGTGATTTCAACTTCCTTAATATTGAATTGCACTTCCTCACTGCAAGAGGGATAGATGGGGCTGAATTTGTCAGCTGTGTACAAGGAATCCTGACACAGTATGTGGACCAGCTAATGAGAGGAGAGGCCATACTGGATCCAATTGTGGGTAATAAACCTGGTCAGGTGGCGGACTCTTGGTGTTGGAGCATTTTGGTGAGAGTGACCACAACTTCCTAATCTTTAGCACAGCTATGGATAAGGATAAAAGCAGACAAAATGGAAAAGTGTTTAATTGGGGATGGGGTAATTACTATGGGATGAGGCAGGAACTAGTGAGAGTAAATTGGAAACATGTTCAAGGGTAAAAGCACAGATGTGGAAAGGGGGCATAAGGATCCACTGGCACATAGAATGCCTTGGGGTTCTCCTTAATCCTATGCTTATGTGAAGAACAGAAGGATGACGAGAATGATGGTGGGACCGCTAAAGGATAAAGGAGGCAACATTTTTCTTTCCACTCACGTACCACTTTAACTAACCCCTTACTTAATTACAGAGGTCCTATGGTGTAGGGTTTACTTAAAGTGGTATGTGAGTGGACAGAAAAAGTTTGAAAACCACTGCCCTAAGTGAATATTTTGATTCAGTATTCACAAGAGAAAAGGACCTTGCTTAGGAGAATGTTGGAATAGAACAGGCTTGTGTGTTGAACACTGTTGAGATTAAGGAAGAGGAAGTGTTGGATTTCCTTAAAAACATCAGGATTGATAAATCCCTGGGGCCAGACGTGATAGACCCCAGGCTGCTGTGGGAAGTGAGGGAAGAGATAGCTGGAGCAGTAGCTATGATCTGTGAGTTCTCTTTGGCCGTGGAGAGGTGCTGGAGGATTGGAGAAAGGCAAATGTAGTCCCCTTCTTTAAAAAAGGTAATAGGGAGAATCCTGGGAATTATAGACTGGTGAGCCTTATGTCCGTTGTGTGCAAACTAATGGAGAGGATTCTTAAAAATAGGATCCATGAGCATTTAGAGAAGTACTGTCTCCTCAAGGATAGTCAGCATGGCTTTATGAAGGGAAGGTTGTGCCTCATGAGTCTAATTGCGTTTTTTAAGGAGGTAACAAAAGAAATTGATGAGGGTAGGGTGGTAGAAGAGGTCTGCATGGATTTTACAAGGCATTTGTCAAGGCCTTCCATGAGAGACTCATTCAGAAAGTCATGAGGCTTGGAACTTTGGCTGCGTGGGGGAAATTTGACTTGCAGGTAGAAAACAGAGTAGTGTCTGAAGATCAATGACTAGTGGAGTACTACAAAGATCTATTCTGGGACCCCTGCTCTTTGTGATTTTTATAAATGACCTGTATGAAGAGATGGAAGGATAGGTCAGTAAGTTTGCAGATGATACGAAGGTTGGAGGAGTTGTGGATGGAGCTGAAGGTTAAATATTATTTTTCTCAAATGCCTGTTAAAAATGCATGTTCTGATAGCTGTTTAAATCTTGGACAAGGTTCTGGAGTTAGTTTGTTGCTCCATCATAGAGAAATTATGTTAAAATCACAGTATAAACAACATTAAAATGCAGACCTGTCTGTTTTCTGGGATCCAGATAGGCTTGTCTAGATGCCTGTCAAACACAACTGCATCATGTGATCTCTTGACACATTTTAAAACGCTGTTGTCTCATGTTCTGTGTATTGACACAAAAATGAAAAAGCAGATATTTTAAATCAAATAATCTAATCAAGCTTCTAAAGCAGATTTGTCTCTGCATTTAACCATTTCTGCAGTTGTTAAAAGCAACTTTTATTCCTTTGCCAGACGGGTGCCAAAGGTAGAATATATGTGCCGCTAAAAGATCACAATTTCAGTCATAAGCAGGTAGCATGATATCTCTGAAGAAACAGGCTACATTTGAAAGAGATGTTCATGTTGAGAGATTTCCATTATACCATAGAACATTACAGCACAGAAACAGGCCCTTCAGCCCTCCTCGTGTGTGTTAACCTGCAAACACTCCTCCTGTCCATGTAGATGTCCACATTTTTATTAACAGCTGAATGAAAGCCTACTTGAAGCAAAATATTTTTTGGTAAATACTTTAAAGGATTTGTAGTAAATAGCATCCTGTATGGAAATTGTGGCATTGGAAATTCCCACACCCTTTTTGGGTTCTTATGTTCAATGTGGTTTGGGTCAAGAGAGAAAAAAATGTTTGACTTGTTTCCAGAGTTTTTCCAAATTAACCTTAGAACTAGCTTCAGTGAAGTGCACAAGAATAGTCTCATTTGAATTTATATTCCTTTCTCACCTTAGCTTGAAGATGGCGTTAACGTGCTCCCCAATTTTCATTACGTTGTGCACCTTAAAACAAGCTTAGAAAGGCTGCGTAAACAATAACCTTCTTCCTTTTGAAGTATGTTTGTACGATAACAAGTTGCTGTAGGCTTTGGATAGGTCTCAGTAGTGGAAGCCTTGAGGCAACTTGGCCACTGGGATCTAATTTCACTTTAAATTAATATCTCCTTTTCCTGAAGAGTTGCAATGAATTGCCTTTTATTTCCCCTTTTTAAACATGATGATGTTAAAACATTGTTACAACCTACAGCTGTAAAGGTTGAAATAAACTACCTGAGCACAAACTGCGGCCCATCTCTGGGATCTGAAACTGGAAAGGATCACTCTCATTAGCCAAGGCAGCATCTTTAAAAAGAAACAAATAAGCTGATGGATATTTGCAAGAAGACCCTGTTTCTGAAATGCAAATATATCTACATTCTCCATCATGCTACTTGTCCTGCCCTGGTAACTCCAGCATTTTTGTGGTTTTTCTTAATACAAAATGGCATCTGTGGTGTTTATTTTTCTTTCCTTTTGATCTTCCCTCATTGTGCCTTCTTCTGCCCTGAAGGCTTTAGATGTTGCATTTCTAAAACAATCGTTATTAACTATGTAACATGGAAGGGAAAATCAGGGAACTGGCCAGGCAGAGAGAAACAATTGACCATTTCATTTCCCTCTTGCCTGTGCATCCTGATTCAGATGCCGAATGTGGAAGGAAGTGTTTTATTTTTGATGGGTCGTGAATGTGCCATCTCCAGAGGAAGATGCTTAACTCCCACTGTCTGCTGTAACGGTCTTCCAATTTTCTGTTGTGCCCTTGTCTAGCTGATGTCAGATTGTTTGTTTCCTTTCAGCTTTGATGCAGCATTACGATGCCATGCATAAAAGTTGCTGCATGTTAAGCGAAGTAGACATACTGTTATTCAGGATGATTGAATTGGCCGTCAGTTTTTTGGAAACTGGTGAAGGAAGCTAAGCTGTTCTTCGCTGTGATGTTTAGTTAATTTGGAGGTTGAAAGCTGATAACATTTGTGATGATTTAAAAGCCCAGGTATAGCTCCACTGAATGTGATTTAAAAAAAAAAAGATTTTCTTCTGTTGACTGAGAAGAACATTTGCCGAAGCCCTCTAAATACTTTTTGGCTGCTTGGTTATCAGTTGACTTTTAAGATTTGGTATTAAAGCAAAATATCTCCTAGGCCTTTGATCTGGTTGTAAATTGACATCCTGTCACCCCAGAAACATTTGTAGTTTGCCTTGGTTGATTGATTTAGAATCACTTTTTCCATCTCCTTTTGAGCAAAATCAGAAATTCTCATTTACCCAAGAAAATTATTCTTTTTTTGTCTGAGAAATCATCGATAAGGGATTATTTAGAAATGCCTCTTCTCTCTCTTCTATCCTTTGTTCATCACATACAATACCTTCACTTAAATGATTTTTTTAATATCGTGTTTAAAATTGATTAAGTATTACTCGTCTGCATAATTACTATGTCAGATGTTTCACAGAAAAGAGAAATCTTTACTTAGAACAAAATTCCGTACCTGCCTGCATCAGTGAAATTGGAAATGAAATGTACCAATGGACCTTTGCAATTTCCCATAAAATTTCAGTTTCAATTGGGTGTATTGAGGGGGCAAGGCAGCATATCAAGGGTAGGACAAATCCTAATTGCTAGTTAAACATTGTAAAATAATTATTCTTGAGACATGGATGATGTTCTTAGAGTTATACCTTACTAGTCTTCAAGTTTCAATTTATTTTCACATACACAAGATACACAGAACTATTTCCTTTACCCTGCAAAGGCAAATACAGTTGATAAGCAATTCAGTGCCATTGTTAAAACTAGAAAGAGAAGCACTTTGAAGTCATTAAACTGGTGCTGATAATCTAAAACAAATCCAATCTGTGTGGTGAGGGCACATAATTGTATAACACAATTGGTTATAGAGAGTTCCAGAATCTTGACTATAAGAAATGTCAATATGTCCATTTTGGGTTGTTGTGTGACCTGAAATTGTCATTGCCTTGTCTTTCTTGGTAAATTAGGTTGGGGTGCTGGTGGTGGGGGGTTGGGGGGTGGCGCAGGAGGGAACTGTTGCTGGGGCTGAGATGCTGGAGACATTCTGTGTTGAATCTCAAGTAAATGCATTGGACCGCCAAACTAGATCAATCCAGGCATATGACTCCATCGTCCTCCTGGTTGATGTGGTGTGACTGTGATGACATGGAATTCAAATAGCTAGTCTTTTTAGGGAAATACCAGAATCTATTGGTGGAAGCAGGATATGACCAAATAATACATAACATAGAATAACCTCAAAAAGGAAATGGTTTAAATCGCAAATGAAGTTGCATTTGTAGTGTGCAACTTGCAATTGTGAACATTTCAAAATAGTCAAGATCATCTAATATTTTATAATTATCATATAATTTGAATGTTGGAATGAGTAATTAGCACCATGAAGTTCATGAACAACAAAAAGAAAATCTGATAATGTGATGGGAAGGAAGCCAACCGTAGTTTCCAAGCAAATGAAAAGTGATCAGGTAACTCTCGATGACAAAATGTTCCCCAAACTTGTGACCCCTTCTATCAAGGGCAAGGGCTCTCCTTGGCTTCTCTCTCTCCGACTGTAAGTCTGACTGTAAGAGGTGCGTAGGCAGTTCCTGCCAGTGGTGAACCTGTCTGGCCTTGCAGCAGGAAAAAATAAATTTCATGTAATTTCCTGCTAATTTGTTAAATTGAATCTTGAATCTATATGAGAATGGCCACACCTGCCGGTTGCTCTCCAAGATGGCCATCCTACTGATCTGGCAGGTCATAACTCGCTTCGTCCACATCATGTGCAAAGCACACAAAAAAATGTTCTTGGTAGTATTTCACAATGAACAATTAAATAATAATTGCAAGGGAATGAATTGTAAAAATAGACTGAAGGTTCTGAAATAGGCACAAGTGATTTCAAGATGGCAGCGCAAATTGTTATATCATTAAAAAGGTTAATCGTTCAGCAAGTTATAAACTATAGGTGTCAGGGAAATTTTCAGTTCATGGCCTTCTGACTGCAAGAGTTGGAACTTTTCATGCCTAATTACCTCAACCTGGAGCTGAAATAATATTGGCCCCTGCAATTCTTTTTTTTTGAATAATTGTTTTCTATTGGTTGGTCTCTTGTGCACCCACTAGAATTAGGCCACTGGTGTCAAATAGATTTTATGTCCCTTATGGAGTCATACAACACAGAACAAGCCCTTCTCCCAACGAGTCCAAGCCATCTAATGATGTTTGCTGGCTTTTCCCATTTCCCTGTTCTTGGTCCATATTCCTTCAAGCCCCTCCTATCCATCAATCCATCCAAATGTTTTTTTGAATATTGTTATTGAGCACAGTTCTACAGTTTCCTTTGGCAGTTCATTCCATATACAGACCACATCTGAGTGAACAAATTGAGGTTTCTCCCCAATTTTTTCCCCTCTTATCCCTAATTCTAGAAGTATCTACCCAGGGAAAAATAAAGTCTGAGGATTCACTTTTTCAACATCCCTCATGATTTTGACAACCTGTCCAGCTGAATGAATTATAGGTTCCCAACATTTTCATTCTTTACCCTGCCCCAATCACAGCAAGCTTGCCAAATGTTGTAACCACCAATTGCCTCCTTGACACCTTCCCCTGCAGCCACAGCAAGTGCCACACTTGCGCCCACACTTCCTCCCTCACCACCATCTGGGGCTCAAAACAGTCCTTCCAAGTGACGTTACACTTCACTTTTTAATCTGGGGATCCATCCATGGCATCCGGAGCTCCCATTATGGCCTTCTCTTCATTAGAGGGACCGGATGCAGACTGGGTGATTGCTTTGCCTAGCTCTGTCTGCCGCAATGACAGAGATCTCCCAGTGGCCAACCATTTCAATTTTGCACTCCACTCACATGCTGACATGACTGTCCATGGCTTCGTACTGTCAAACCAAGGAATGGAGGAGTAACATTTAATATTCTGTATGGGCACTCTCCAACCAGACAGCATTAACATCAATTTCCACTCCCCCTTGTCTTCCCCATCCTCCAGCTCTCCATCCCCTTCCCTCACCATTCACAGAGCCTCTCCACACCCCTGTTTGCTGGTGTGCCCTCCCTCCCTTATCCAATTAATACATCCTGCCTGTGAGCCTGTGCTCCTCCCTCCCCCACCACACCATTTTGCTCTGGCACCTGTTTACATGTTGCTCCTATCTTGATGAAGGGCTCAAGCCCAGAATGTATCTTCATCTTTGCTACATGACTACACTGTTTGACCTGCTGAGATTCTCCAGCGTTGTGTTTTAACTTCAGTCATGGTGTCTGCAGATGTTTGTTTTTTACTCTTTGCCTTCACCCACTTATCCACTGGAATTGCCACTTTCAAAGAACAATGCAGCTGTACTCCTAGGTCTTGACTACTTGTCCCAAAGCTTGTACAGGTACATCTCCAGTTTCCCATTCACCAAGATAGTTCTTTAAAGGACTAGAATGTCTCATTTCAATAGTTCTTCCATGCCACCTGAAGCTTTGTGTCTTGTTATGTTCTGAGTACTTCATAAATGCAACTTGATGAATGTGTAAAAGGTGCCTATTTTAACTTTGCCAATCTGAAATTGTAAGGTGTGAGAGAGAAAATAACATTAAAACTGGGTGGATTGGAAATTGGGGGCTGATACCAATTATTGCAGACTCTTGATAAGTATGTGCAATTACATTGTAGAATACTTGTATTTCCCCCCTTGCTTCCTTGCTCCCTCCCTCAGGTTCCTTATTTTCTGCACTGCCCTCCCTCTATCAGAAAGCCAGTTTATGTGATGACTGATGATATGAGCCGTTAGCCTGCAGCAGAGTTGGGCACTTTCTTCCCTCCCCCACAGTTGTTGTATGTTGACTCCAGCATGAGGTGGATGAAAAAGAGATACCAGAGATAACATGGGTAATATGTGCAATAAAAGTTCAGTGTTATGGAAAACTGCACCGTTCAAAGCATTATTACAATGTACTTTAATGTAATACATTCCAATCCTATAATTATTCTTTTACCTCAAACTCTTATGCAAATATGCATAAAATATTTAAAAGGGAGAACTGAAAAATGACAAAGATCTTTATTGGCAACAAGTGAACAGTTTATTAAAAGAATTGTCTAATGTAGATTGTACTGCTTTCGCCTTTCCTCATTAATGCATATCTTTATAACATCAAATAGCATTTTGCAATTCTTGCCGAAATCTTAATGTCTCTCTCGATGTTTGATTCCACACCATAAGGTAATCACAAGCATCATTGATTTTTCCATTAAAATTTGATAATTCCTCTAAGGTGAATACTTTCACTGGAACTTCATTAACATCTTCATTTTGCAGCTGATCTTCATATAAACATTGTCGATCCATTTCAGTGAGATCATGTTCACTTGAATGCAAATTAATGCATTGTCACAGACCATGCCTTTTTTGAAGTTGTAAAACCAACCAGGACTTACTGAAAAAGTTCTCCCGTCATTTCCATTTTCTTTGTATTCTTTTAATGTCCAATAGAGCCTTGTTGCTTTAGCTTGAATTGTGATTTAACGTATTGGAATTCTTTTCTGGTTGCAATCTTCAATCTCGATCATTAAAAGACGTTCCATATTTTCCATTCCAGAACTTCTATGTCTAACAACCACTTTGGTCATATCAGATGCGGTTGCCATTCCATGTTCTTTAATTTTATCTTTATTCTTGATTAGAGTTCGAACAGATGATTCATTCATTCCTTTGTCTCGTGCTATTTTAGCAAATGGTGCGCCACCTTCATGTTGCTTAATAAGTTCCAGTTTCTTTTCCAATGTTAGCCATTTACATTTATTACATGTATCACCCTCACCATATTTCCTTTTCCCACTCACATTGTAAGGGTGCACTTTTTATATACAACACAATTAAAATATTACAGAGCAGCCACGGCCTTCCCGCTCAGAGTCTAGAGTGATAAAACAAGTTAAGCAATAATGAAGTTGAACGAATGCAGCCAAGAGGCTAGCATTGCTGTTGACACGTTGTTATTGCGCTACTGTTCATACACAATATTAATAAAATTTAACAATTTTTGATTATTACTATATTAAAATTATAAACCACATTGTATATCAAGACAGTGTTAAACAAGGTATCCATGTAATTGTAGAATAAGCAGAAAGATAATCATTTTTAGAAGACTGTGTCGCAATAGTCTGCCTACAGAAATGTCGTTGAGCTACTGGTGTTCAAATTGGTAGGATAATAATTTGCCATGATGACCTTGCTCCTGGCCTGGAGCCACATCTTCCCCTCCTTGCCTCTCTCTGGAGTTTCATTGCATTAATGCTAACTGTTGATGTTTGCTGTCGAACCAAGGGAGCATTTTGCAATGTCATCTTTTCCTCCCAGCAGTTGAAAATTAATTTACGACATTTCAAATATTTATTAAGGACATGGGTACACCTATTTATGGAGCGAGCAGCCAGATGGCCTGTATAATTTGAAAAGTCACTTTTAATTGAGTGCTTGTTTGTCAAGATGTTATTAAGCAGCTACAATTGTACATTATAATTTGGAGAACACCTCATCATTGCATGAACTGTGGCTCGGTTGGTTGTATCCTCACCCCCACCCTGTATCCTAGACCCCACTCCCCAGCCTCAGGCTGCTGCTCCTTGCAGCAGGAAAGGAAGTAGCAGCGCCACGTAGGCCGTTATTTGGGTGAAAGATTAAACCAAGGCTCAGCCTACTTCTTAGTTATACCTAAAGTGTCCTGTAGGATTATTTTGAAGAAATATTTCCAGTCTACTACTCAATATTTATCCCTTATCATTCCCTGCTGGGAATATGAGATTGTGAAAGGTGCTTTTTTTTAAAGCAAATGTGCTATTTTATTAATTGGGCTACATGTGAAACCCCGCCATTTAAGAGTTGTGAGCATGAGGTATTAATCACATGAATGGTTATTGGAATGATTTTGATGTCTTGATGTTTTCTTCAGAAAGAACAGAACAGACGTGCCTCATTCTGCCATCATCCTTCTCATCGATAATCTCCACATCTCCCAATGTAGAACATAAACAACACAGAAACAGGCCTTTTAACCCACCTGTCTGTGCTGAACTTGATAACCCAACCATCACCAGATGAATTTGTCTATGATCTTGCCTCATCTGACCCTACTACTTTCTACAACTCTGCATCACACCCCTTATCCCACAATCTTCAAATCTTACGAATCCTCCTCCTGTTATTTATCCTCATGGGAAATTGACTACTTTGCAGCTGCATTCCTCACTCCACACGGACACTGTGATTTTCTGATTGTTTCCAACACTTTTGTTCCTTTTTCCAGCATCTGCAGTTTTTATGTTCATAATGCCATCTCAAGTCTTTGACCCTCTCTCTTCTGCCACATCAAACCCAAAGTGCTGGATTGAGCCATTTTTAAATTCTGTCTCTCCCAGTGAAACCCCTGCAAGATGGTCTTTTATGGTCAAGATATTAAAAAAAAATTAAATGCAACTTAAGAAAATCTACAGATGTTATTGTCAATTGCAATTCACAAAAGCGCTAGAGAAACTCAGCAGGTCACACAGTATCCGTACGAAGTAAAAGGCAATCAATATTTTAGTTTGGTATTGGATTTCCTGCAACACTCTTTTAATTTTTTTTAAACTTTCTAAGGTTATGCCTTCCTACTATTTCAAGAGGAAAGCTCTGTTCAAGCTCTGATTGATGCATGCATCGAGGAAGACGGAAAGTTATACCTGTGTGTTTCAAGCCCCACTATCAAGGACAAACCGGTAAATAGATCTCCAGCTTCATTCTTGCCATCTGTTCTTTGTCGTGTGACGAGCCCCTTTAACCTGGGAATAATTTGGCTGTCATCCATTATATGATTGAAACTTCACACTATATTATTTTTATTATCCAATTACCAATGGGGATTTTATTTTTAGTGAAGTTCAGAGATTTAAGTCTTGGGAATTTATTAATAAATGTTAAGCTGCATAATTAAGCCTTTGTTTGAAACTTCCAGAAAATAAGCAGTCAAAAAACTGCCCAGCATGTGTTCCCCAGAAGTGATCATTGCATCAGTGTTTTATTTTAGTTGTCTAATTGTACCCTGATCCCTATCTTTCTACAAAATAAAAAGACAGACATAATGGACTGGGTTAGTCACTACTCTAGCAATTTTGTAATTGTTTAGAATCTCTAAGCTTTGTTTAAAAAAAAAGTGAATCTGGAAATTTAAAACTAACACGTGATAGTTTACATGTTATTTTTAGTATTATGAGTATTCTTGATAAAGATGAGACAACTATTCATTTGTGCTCACTGACTTCAATGGGCATGCAGCAATGTTATTTTAAAATTTGGAATTTGTCATAAAACGTGTCATAGTTGTTTGAAAGGTTTGGATGCCCTACATTTAAAGTGGACTTTTCAACTCTTCCAATGTTCATTTAGCATTTATATGGGGAGGATCTCATTGAGACATTTTGAATGTTGCAAGGTGTGTACAGAATGGATGTAGGTTGTTTCCCAAGAGGTGGCAGAGTCTAGCACAGTGGTTTTCAAATTTTTTTCTTTTACTCACAGACCACCTTAAGCAATCCCTATGCCATAGGTGCTCTGTGATTAGTAAGGGATTACTTAAAGCGGTATGTGAGTGGGAAGAGAAAAGTTTGAAAACTACTGTTTTAATGGTACCTAATTGACTCGTTATGTGCATGGTTTCCTAACTCCAAAGGAAATGGGCCAATGACAATTTTTCTCAAGCAAGATATTTCAGTAACAGTCTAGAGCAATGGTTCTCAACCTTTTTCCCTCACTCTCATACCACCTTAAATCTTTTTCTTTGGCCTCCGTCGGTCATGGTCGACCATGGGTACCGCGCCTCTGGTAGTCACTGTGTCTTGACCTCTCCAGGGCAGAGTTGATATAGAGATCCATCTGTTGCCCATGCAGTAAGACTGCCCTTTCCATGCTAATGACAGGTCCAAAGGAATGACAATCTGGTGCTAGCAGCATCACAAGAGTTGCCGAGCTGATGCTGAGTATATCCGTCTTTGGGACTCCGACTCCAGATTTTTCCTCAGGGTTTACTCCCAAAGCCTTTCCCGAGAGTGGGTATAGCCACAAGAGTTTTCCCTCTCCTAGATGAGTTACCATCCTCAGCTAACAATCCCCATCTACCCGGAGCAACTGGTTTCCAGGTGCCAGTAGCCTGCCTTTCCACCCTTCTCCTGTCAGTGAGAACAGCTCTGCCGGGCATAAGAACTATGCCACGTGTGAAGGCCAGGGATTGAACTTGGTTGTCGGAGGCTGTTTGAGTCACACACCATGAAGAGCATTTGTGCAGCAGTTGGGGCTCGTCCCCACTACCACCCTTCGGCCATGACAACCTTTCAAGCTTTAGAGCTACCTTAAGTAATCCCATACTAATCACAGAGCATTTATGGCATAGGGATTACTTAAGGTGGTATGTGAGTGGAAAGAAAAAGGTTGAGAACCACTGGTCCAGAAGGACACAACTTCAGGGTTGAAGGGCGTCTGCTTAGAACAGAGATGCGGAGGAATTATTTTAGCTGGGAGTGGTAAATCTGTGGAATTTGTTCCCTCAGGTGGTTGTGGAGGTCAGATCTAGGTGAATTTAAGGCATAGAATGATAGATTCTTGATCAGCTAGGGCATCAGTTATGAGGAGAAGGGAGTGGAGCTGAGCTGGAAAAATGGATCAGCTTTTGATTAATTGGCGGGGAAGATTTGATGGCTGAATAGTCTATTTCTACACCTACGTCTTATGGTTATGATCAAAACTCTATTTCCTTAAAGGTACAAATCCGACCCTGGAACCTAAGTGATAGTGATTTTGTGATGGACGGTTCTCAGCCTCTGGACCCAAGGAAGACTATCTTTGTGGGAGGTGTTCCCAGACCTCTTCGAGCTGGTGAGTATACTTGAAGTGAGTGCCCGGTGAACTGATTGTTCACTGAGATTGAGCCTTTGAAGCAATTACAAAAGCTTGTTTAAGTTTGGCAAATAGAATTTAGAGAGCTGAGTTTCAACTCTATGCAGACATTTTGCCTTCATAGAAAATATCGAATTATTTCTGAGTAAACAAGAAATCTGTAGATACCAGTGTTTAGTTCAATACCCAAAAGTGCTGGAGAAACTCAGAAGTTCATACAGCATCCACAGAAAGTCTACATTTCAAACTTGTGCCCTTCTGAAGTTATTTCTGAACCTGGTTGCATATTAATGGAAGGCCAATATCAGGGTTTAATTATTTCTGTTAGCCCTGAGGTAGAAATGTTTATATTAAAGCATTAGTCATGTTAGCATTTACCCTGAAATTAATATGAGCTGTCGAAATACGATTCAATTGTTTCCTCAAATGATCTATCAGCTCTTGACCCTCAAATGATCTATCAGCTCTTGTCCCTCATGTCAAGACTTATCATCTTTTTTTTATTAAGTTTTATAAGTAAATTGTACATTGGTAATAAGAATAAGTATCCAACAAAGTAGATATACTATTACATATGGCTATAAATAACCTATGATAAATTGAAAAAGACAAAAAAAGACATAGCATGTAAAATGATACTAATAATCTCACCCCTCCCTTGTGAAGTTATTGGTTGAACATATGTGCTCCAATATTGTAAGAGGGAAAACCAAACCACAAAACAGGATCTAAATAATTAAATAAATTATGAAAATAATTAAGAAAAGGACCCCTTAAACTTACAAAGTTAAAATTCAGTGGTAGAACATCTAATTTTTTTTTCTAAAGTCAGACATGTCATCACATCTGATAGCCTTTGAACATGTGTAGAAGGGACAACATCTTTTCATCTCTTATAGCAATAAGGAGAGTAAAGACAACTACATGGGATTGTAGCCCAGACAAATTCAAGTCAAGTTCCAAACAGGGCAAGAAAAGGATTAGGAATCAATGTATGAAAAATACTTTCCCAATACATAGAAAGAAAAGGACATGAGCAAAACATGTACCTTCTTCAGTCTTACATCTGTCACATTTTGAAGAAATATTATAAAAACATTTAGCCAATTGAACTTTGGAGACGTAAGCTCAATGTACTACTTTAAATTGTAATAATGAGTGTTGGGCACATAGCAATTCAAAGATGAATTTACCACTTTCAAATGTAACAGCAGAAAATAATTGTTGAAAATCTTGCTCCATGATTTCCTAGTCTTCGGCAGGGAATTATCACTAGACAATAATAATGACTCATAAAGAGTTGATATCAACTTTTTATGATTCGATTTAAAATTATAAATCTCTATCATATTTAATTTCAGAGGGAGTCTCAATACCAAGGAATTCATGAAAGATACTAATCTGTAAATATCTTTTTAAAAAAAAATTGTGTTAGATAGTTTAAACTTAGAAGATAATTGTTCAAAAGAAGCCAAATTTTGGTCAATAGGAAGATCTTGAAAAGATTGGATACCTAAGTCCGACCATTCATGAAAACGAAAATCTTATAATGAAGGTTAAAAAAAAGAATGAGCTAAAAGTGGACTGACTAGCAGAAATCTATGGTATCCAAAATGTTTTCCGAATTGAAACCAAGTTCTCAACATGTTTAATAACAAAATTATCACTTACTTTAGAAGCAGGAAGTTGGTGCTCCAACTTTCAAAATAAGATAATACTTCTTAGTAGATTCAATTTCAAGATTAATCCAACTTGCAGCATCTTTTATATCCTTGTGATAAATCCAAAAAGTAATATATTTAATATTAGCTGTCCATTAATAAAATCTAAAACTAGGCAATGCCACAACCCCTTTCTTTTTAGGGGTTTGAAGAAAAGTTTTGTTAAGACGGGGGATTTATTTTTCCAAACAAAAGAAGAGATAATTGAATCAAGCGAATCAAAAAAAGTTTTGGGAACAAATACAGGTACAGCTTGAAAAAATCAATAGGAAGTTGGGTAGGATATTCATCTAATGATATTAATGCATTCAATTAAAGACATTGAGAGAGGAGAGCATTGAGCTAACAACTTCTTGTTGTGGGTTCATTAAGGTAAGAAAGTTCTCCTTAAACAAATTATTAAAATTTTTAGTAATAGTAACACCTAAATAATTAAACTGATTTTTAGCAATTTTAAAAGGAACAGGAAGGTTACGAGAGTTGGAAGAGTTTAAAGCAAACCTCTCACTTTTCTTGAGATTTAATTGGTGAAGGTGTGATAAAATAGCTGGAATCGAATGATCAGGGTCAGATATGTCTAATAAAAGGTCATCTGCATAAAGAAAAACCTCTTATAATTCCAGAAATATCATTAGATTTCCAAAAGACCAGTGCTAATGGTTCTTATGTCAGATTAAGTAATAATGGGTTTAAAGGACAGCCTTGTCTAGTTCCACGGTGAAGCTTAAATGGTTTGGATTTTATTGAATTGGTAAAAATATAAGTAATAGGAGATAAATATATTAATTTAGTGCAAAGTTAAATTTCTCTAATACATTAAATAAATAATCCCATTCTACTCTATCAAAGGGTTTCTCAGCATCCAATGAAATAATACATTCAGAAGATGAAACAGTGGGAGAATAAAGGATGTTTAATAGATGACAGACACTAAATTGTGAATAATGACCCTTAATAAGGCCAGTTTGATTTTCAGAGATAATAAAGGGCATTTTCTAATTTACAGGCCAAAATCTTTGACAGTATCTTAGCATCGGCATTCAGAAGAGAAATTGGCCTGTAGGAAGAACAGTAAGAAAGATCTTAATTTGGGAAAAAAGAGAGATTGAGGCTTCATAAAAAGTGTCTGGTAGTTTCCTGATGCCAAGGATTCAGAAAGAACCAAATCTAAATGAGGAATCAATAAATAGGAAAAAGTCTTGTAAAACTCTGTTGGGAAACCATCGGGACTGGGAACTTGTTGGGACTGCAGAGTTAATTGTTGCAGCAATATCCTCATAAGAAATAGGTTTCTCCAGCAGTGATTGTTTCTCTGAAGATAATGAAAATTTAAATTATCCAAAAATTTGGATTCAGTAACTATAAAGCTTAGAATAATATTGACAAAAGACTTTGTTTATCTCAGCATGATCAGTAGTAATCACTCCATCATCTTTATGAATCTCTGTAATAAGCCATTAGCTATATAGTTTTTAATTTGACTGGCTAAATGCTTCCCAGCCTTATCTCCGTGTATGTAGAATTTAGATTTACTTTTTAAAAGTTGGTCTGTATAGAGAAGTATGTCTGGTTTTGAGTTTGATATTTAAAAAAAAAAATGCTCAGGTTTTGGAGTTGAGGCATATTGTTCATCAATACATTTCAATTGGTTGGCTAAATCCTCTTTCTCTGAATTGACATTTTTCTTACCTTTAGCCATAAAAGAGATTATTTGACCTCTAATATATGCTTTAAAGGAATCCCAGATTACAGTCATTCAGCAAGGAAATGGACCCTTTGGTGTTCTCTGTCCATGTCAAGCACCCATGGTTTTAAATGTGAGAATCCCAGAATGAATCATATCACCTGTGATAACTTCACATTTGATAATATGTTTCTGTTGCATTTTTGAGCCGAGTATAATTTTGTTTTCAATCTAAAATTGGAGGTGCTCTTGACAAATCTAATATGAAAAGACATGAGGTTTGCAGAGGTGATATGTCTGTTGCTTTTGGAATCCAACCGCAGAAATCACTAACTTGAGAACTGAGTCTTCTATGGAGCACAACCCTACTTTGTTATTGAGTTGTTGGCTTACTGCATCCACTCCAACTAATGACACTTGAGCAGACCTGTTCCATCATAAAGTCATTAAAAATAATTTCCAGAGTGGATAGAATTTGAAATTGATTCCTATAAAGTGAAAGTTTTTAAATCTCAGAAATTGTATATTCTGCTATTTTTAACGGTGACTTAAATGTGTTTGCACTGGTAAAACCACACAATTCATCTGTAGGAATCAGTCATCCTATTTATAATGATTCACACACATCCTTGTTTTGATTTCCATTCTCAGCAAATTAATCTGAAATTTTTCCAATGCATCAGTTTAATGCAAGTTTTAAAAACAGGTTGACAAATCAGTACAGGAAAGTGCAGTGTGTGTAACAGTAAAGTACCAACATACACTTAAAATAATTTTTGCAAAAAACTCTTGAGTTTTTGAAAAGTGTTCTTTATAATGGATTTGTATTTTTAAAAATTTTCTATGTTTTTATTCTGAATATTCACAGGACTGCAGGTGTGCAAATGCATACATTCAGCTTGAATAATATTCACTTTGATAATTCAAGTTGTATGTGTGCAAAATACAAGCAACATTTGCTTTCACCACCTTGAAAATGATCCATAACCAGGTCTATTTTTATTTATTCCTTTCCCTCTGAACTCATTTTCCCAATTTCAAAACATTAAATACTAGCACTTGTATGCTGCAGTCATTCAGGAAACCAGCAAAAATAGTCTCATCTGCATGCTGCTCTGATGGAGCATGTTGAAACTGATCCAATTTTTCAGGAAACTAGTTTGGACAGTGCGGGTAATGGTTCCTGACCAAATATTTTTTACATTCACTATTTTCTTTCCATAGAACCAGCTGAACTTGTGCCCTGAGGAAAGGAAAATGCACAGAATAAACAAAACTGCAAATTGGAATTTGAGACCTTTTGTTGATGGCATTTTAGTAATATAGAAATATAGAAAAACCTATGGCACAATACAGGCCTTTCAGCCTGCAAAGTTGTGCTGAATATATCTCTATCTTCATAGTCCTCTACTTTTCTCAGCTCCATATACCTATCTAAAAGTATCTTAAAACACCCCATTGTTGGCAGCCCATTCCACGCTCTGCATTTTTAAAAATAAAACACTTACCCCTAACATCTCCTCTGTACCTACTCACTCCCCAGCACTTTAAACCTTTCGTGGCAACCATTTCAGCCCTGGGAAAAAGCCTCTGACTATCCACATGATCGATGTCTCTCATCTTCTTATACACCTCTATAGGCCACCTCTCATCCTTTGTCGCTCCAAGAAGAAAAGGCTGAGTTCACTCAACCTGTTTCCATAAGGCATGCTTCCTAATCCAGGCAACATCCTTGTAAATCTCCTCTGCACATTTTCAATGGCTTCCACATCCTTCTGGTAGTGAGGCGACCAGAACTGGGCACAGTACTCCAAGTGGGGTCTGACCAGCGTCCTGTATAGTTGCAACATTACCCCTCAGCTCCTAATTCCACGATTAATGGAATACACCATATGCCTTCTTAACCACATAACCTGCTTTGAGCATCCTATGGACTCGGACCCCAAGATCGCTCTGATCCACCACACTGCCAAGAACACTATATTCTGCTATCATAATTGACCTACCAAAATGAACTACTTCACACTTACCCGTGGGTTGAACTCCATCTGCCACTGCTCAGCCCAGTTTTGCATCCTATCAATGTTTTAGATTCATTTCTGCAGAATGCCCCTTTTAAAGACTGACAATCCTTCTCAAATCGAGATGGGCATACATGAGATTCTTTAACTTTATCTACTGTAAGGAAGATAGAGAGTCACCACTTTGTCCAGTGCCCCTCACAGAAATTAGTCCCCAGTGACCCCTGGTTAACAAGACCAGTGCTCTAACCACTGAGATATCAGATCCTCTTGCATCATCTTTTCATTTTAATTCAGTCATGCACTTTAACCAATTATTAATCCATTGTAATGGTTAGCATAGCAGTGAGCATAATACTATTACAACGTCAGCAGACAGAATCCAGCACTGTCTATAAAGAGTTTGGGAGTTTTCCCTGTGTCTGAGTGGGTTTACAGCCCATGCACCAGTTTCTGGCAGCCTTAAAATGTACACGGTTTGTAGGTTAATTGGTGTGTTTATAAGCCATGGGCCAGAAGGGCCTGTTGTATCTCTTTTTAAAAAAAAAATCAACGTAAGAATGTTCAATCAAAGTAATAATTAGCTGCATTAAATAAATGAGAAGATTTTAATTACCGGTACGCACATTTGTCGGTAGATCTAAATTGGGGGAACAGTGCTATTAAGTGATATATAATTTTGAAATGGGCAGAAAGTGGTCTTCTAAGCACAGGCCTTTGTTTCCTCCTTTCAGTTGAACTGGCTATGATCATGGATCGGCTGTACGGAGGAGTCTGTTATGCAGGCATTGATACAGATCCTGAGTTGAAGTATCCGAAAGGTGCTGGTAGAGTGGCTTTCTCCAATCAGCAGAGCTACATTGCTGCTATCAGTGCTCGCTTTGTCCAGCTTCAGCATGGAGACATTGACAAACGGGTGAGTGAGACGCTGTATCCGCAGCTGCGTTGCCGTCATTGTAACCATCTTTGTCTCTTTACTGCAATCCATATCAATGTAGGGAAGATCTCATAACAATGGAATTGAGTGACATGATTGCATCTGCTGGTAAATGTCATGCAGCTAAATGCTCGACTCTAGCAACGATTAGAGCAGCAGTGTCCGTTAGCAAATTCTGTTTTAGAATGTCTCTTTGTTACTTTGCAGGAATATTTTAAGTGTACTCTACCCACTCATTTGCAACCTTGAGCCTCAAAACTTGTGTGTGTGTTTGCAAATTTCCAATAGGTTGGAGCATCCCCCAGCTTAGCAATACTGGAACATTGCGGTATAGGCCATTTAACTCCCAGGTTCTTTTTAATTACTGAAAAAGGAAAGGATGGTCTGTGAACTACTTCATGTGCTCATTATTTCCCATTCTCCTTTGGCCTTATAATGTCCATGAGCGTTGATAAAGAGCACCAACCAAAGCCGACCTTCCATTGTTGTGTCTGTAGTCCTGCCTATCTCCTTTTTCAAGTACAGCTACTCCCCAACTTGTGACCTTTGTGACTTGGGTCCATCCACACCTACAACCGAAAATTTTTTAAAAATGAGGAAAATTTATAAAATTTACATGGATTATGTTGTATTTGACATAACAGGGATACAGGGCATGTAAGAGCCAAAATGTGCCTACTTACCTTGATAGTCGGTGTCCAGGTGTCCGAAGGCTGGGCATGGCCAACTTTATTCCTGTGCGCATGAGGAGTCAAGATGGCCGTGCCCAGCCTACGGACCCTGGGATGCTGACTAACTAGGTAAGCATGGACCAGAAAGTGGAAATATTTGCCAGTGTTGATCAACAAATTCAGGAAGTGTTAAGTTGTTATCATCAAATGTACAATGAAAAAAGTTTTGATTAAAATATTTGCTTTAAGACTTCGGTACTCCATGTGCATGGGCAAAATTCTGACTTGTATCCATTCTGACTTGTATCCATTCTGTCCCAATTATGGTTATAAGTTGGGGAGTTCCTGTACACATCAAGTACAGTTTAAATGTGACAGAGCTCTTCGATTCTTTTTATTTAAGCAATGAATTCACAGTCCTGCCATCCTCTGGTTAGAAAAAGTGTTTTCTCATGCCCTTCTAGTCTGTGCCAAACTATTTACCTGCCTCACCCTACTGACCTGCAACTGGACCATATCCCTTCCATCCATGTACTGTCCAAATTTTTCTTCAATGTCAAAATGAAGCCTGCATGTACCAATGCAAGTGGGAGCTCATTCACACTCCTACCACTCTGCGTGAAGATGTTCCTCTTAATGTACCCTTTGAACTTTTAACCTTAACCCACGTCCTCTAGTTTTTATCTTGCCTAACCTCAGTGGAAAAACCTGCTTGCGCTTACTCTATCTATACACATCATAATTTTGTATACCTCTATCATATCTCCCCTCGTTTTTCTGTGTTTCACAGAATAAAGTCCTAAATGCATTTAACCTTTTCCTGTAACTCAGCTCTTCAAGTCCTGGCAACATTCTTCCAACTCTCCACTGTACTCTTTCAATCTTATTGATATCCTTTCTGAAGTTAGGTGATCACACTGCACACAACACTCCAAGTATGGTCTCACAAATGTCTTGTACAATTTCACTATAAAACATCTCAACTTCTGTACTCAATACTTTGATTTATAAAGGCCAATGTACCAAAAGCTCTCGTTATGATCGTATCTACTTGTGACCCCACTTACAGAGAATTATGTATTTGCATTCCCAGATCAATTAGTTCTACCACACTCCTCAGTGCTCTACTGTTTACATTGTATGTGCTACCTTGGTTTGTCCTTCCAAAGTGCAACAACTCACATTTGTTTGCATTAAATTCCATCTGCCATTTTGCAGCCCATTTTTTCTGCTGGTCCAGATTCCTCTGCAAGCTCTGAAAGCCTTCCTTGCTGTCCACTACATCTCCAATCTTTGTGTTATCTGCAAACTTGCTGATCCAATTTACAACATTGTCATCCAAATTAATGATCTTGATGACAACAGTGGACCCAGCACTGATCCTCAAGGCACACCTCTAGTCACAGGCCTCCAGTCGGAGAGGCAGTCATCCACTACCACTCTCTGGCTTCTCCCATAAAACCAATGTTGAATCCATTGTACTACCTTACCATGGACGCCAAGCAACAGAACTTTTTCAATGAACCTCCCGTGTGGGATCTTCTCAAAGGCCTTACATAAGTCCATGTAGAAAACATCTATAGATTTTCCTTCATCCACTTTGTTGGTAATCTCCTTGAAAAAGTCTAAAATTGGTTAAACATGATTTACTATGCACAAAGCCATGTTGACTATCCAATCTCTTGGAACACCTACCATTAACTTACCCACTACTGACGTCAGGTTCATGTCCCATAATTTCCTGGGTTACTTTTTGAGCCTTATTTTTCAAACAAAGGAACAGCTTGAGCTATCCTTTGGCACCTCACCCATGGCTAAGGACATTTTCAATGTATCCACTGGAGCCCCTGTAATTTCTTCTCTAGCCTTACTTGAGGTCTGAGGGAATACCTTGACAGGCCCTCAGGATTTATCTACCCTTAATTTCATTAAGTCAGCAAGTACTTCCTCCTTTTTAATCTGTAGAAGTTCCATGACCTCACTCTTTGTTTGCCTCACTTCCCGAGACTGTGCCAATTTCCTGAGTAAATACAGCTGCAAAAAAAAACATTCAAGATCTCCCCCATCTGGTTCCATACATAGCCAACTTCTCTGATCTTTTGAGGGGACCAATTTTGTCCCTTACTTTCTTTTTGCTCTTAATATACCTTTCAATTTTCCCTCACAAAAGCAACCTTATCTTCTTTTAGCCCTCCTGATTTCTTTCTTAACTTATTACTTGCATGTTTTATACTCCAAAAGTACTTCATTTGCACCTTTTTCTGAGATCTGCTATACATCTCTCTCTTCTTAACTAAATCCCCAATATCCCTCAAAAACCAAGGTTCTCTATGCCAGTTAATGTTGCCTTTAGACCATACAGGAACATATAAAGCCTGTACTCTCAAAATCTCACCATTGAAGATCTTGCATTTACCATGAGCATCCTTGCCAGGAAACAACCTATCCCAATCCACGGTTTCTAGATCCTTCCTTGTTTAATGAAAATTGAGAATCTTAACCTGAGGATTAGACCTATCCTTATCCATAATTATTTTGAAACTAATGGCATTATAATCATTTGAAACAGTGTTCCCCCACACACACTTCTGTCACCTGTCCTGTCTCATTTACTAATGGGAGAACCTGTAGTGTATTCTCTCTAGTTGGTACCTCAATATATTGATTTAGAAAACTTTCCTAAAGACATTTGACAAACTCCAAGCCACCCAGCCCTTTTACAGTATGGGAGTTTCAGTCAATATGTGGAAGGTTAGTCACCTACTATATCAACTTTGTTTCCTGCAGCTGTCTGTTATCCCTCTACAGATGTGCTCCTCCAAATTTCTCTTACTATTGGTGGGGGTTGGGGGGGGGGTCTATAATACAAACCCATTAATACCTTTCTTGTTCCTCAACTTCACCCATTTCACCTCAGTAGAAAAGCCCTATAATCTGTCTTGTCTGAGCACAGCTGTGATATTTTTCCTAATTAGCAAAGCCAGCCCTCACTCTTTCATTTCTCTCTCTCTATTATGTCTGAAGCCCTGGAACATTGAGCTGCCAGTTCTGTCTCTTCCACAACCAAGTTTCACTAATGATCACAATGTCATAATTCCGCTTGCTAATCCACACTCTAAGTTAGTTTCCCTTTTCTACAATACTCCTTGCATTGAAAAACAGAACAACTCCGATCATCTGAAATGGTCGGGACTGGGCCAATGTTGGATTAATGGTTTTTTTGGATAACTGCTCACTTTAAAAAAATAGCTCAGTAGCAACAGTAAATCACTGGATCAATGTTTAAACAACAAGGGAAGGCTTTTAAAGCATTAAAATAATGATTAATTCTTACCAAAAAATTGCTGGCTGTTGCTGTTCCCCAACACGTCCCAACCGCAGCCACTGATCACCAAACCTCCCAACCGCTGCAACCAATCCCTCGACATGTTCCCACTGCTGGTGCAGATCCCTGGGGAGGGTTTCTGGGCCAGTGGAGCACTCTCTGGTGAGTTGGCAGGCTCCTGTCTCCCTAGTCACCAGAGCTCCTGATGCCCGAGTCCCAATTTCCAATCCTGCTCTCAGCCTACCGCACATGCACACCCAAGGAATTTGGTGTGCGTCTGTGGTAGTAGGCTGAGGGGAGGATTCGGAGTTGGCGTTGGGAACTCTGGTGTGCAGAGGAGTGAGGGAGGGGAGGGGAGAAGGGGAAGGTAGGGGAGAGGAGGGAGCGAAGGGGAGAGGAGGGAGGGAGGGAACGCATTTGAACCCAAGGTCCCTCCTGCCTGAAAGGCCAGTCTCCTTAATGGCGGGACAAGAGATTCTTCTGACTGCTTGCAGCTGGGAGACAGTGGCACACAGTTTGAGAGGGAGAGTTGGAGAGAAAAGTCAATAGGAGAAGGTAAAGAAGAAATGGAAAGAGAGAGAGGGGAGGGAGTTACCTGAAATGAGGACGAGCGTCGTTCTAATTTCATGTCAAGTGAATTTTTTTTGGCACTGAAAAAATAATTCAGATAAATGAAGATTTCTGGTTTTTTAAAAAACAAAATTCAGATAAATGAGGATTTCGGAGAAGCCTATTTTGGATAATTGGAGTTGTACTGTAGACAGACATAATATTATTCCCACCATGCACAACCTTTGACACCTGTCTTTGTTTGCATTCTTAACATAATCCTTTTCCACCCCCATCCTCTATCTGCTCTGACACTTGGGTTCCCATCCCCTGCAAGTAGAGTTTAAACCCCCCTAGAGTAGCTCTAGCAAACCTTCCCTCAAGGATATTAATCCCTGTCTAGTTCAGGTGCAAACTGTTCCACCAGTACAGGTCCCACCTTCCCTGGAAGAAGGTGCAACGATCCAGTAATGTAAAGCCCTCTCTCCTGTTAAGCCACATATTAAGCTGCATTGTCCTATTTCTAAACTCACTAGCACGTGGTTTGGGTATCAATCCCGAGAGCACAACCATGGAAGTCCTTTTCTTTAACTTGGTCCCTAATTCTCTGAAATCTCCTTGCAGGACTTTATCACCCTTCCTATTGTTAGGTCTGCTTTGTTCATGAATGAGTGAGACAAACACCAGGCTGAGTCGAAATCAGGGTTCTTTGTTCTTTATTACCGGATTGTAACACTTGCGACTAACCATGTTAGTCGGAGAATGCATTCTGCCGTTATCAGCAAAATGGTGATTTTTTATACCCTTGGATATGTGCTTAGAACATCATCATATCATTACTTGTTCAATGACTAAAACTGTTGCTATCCTTTCCCTGCTAGCTTCCTGCCTCTCAATCCATCAATGTCTCTCTTATCTTGTAAGTACAAGGATGCATTCTGTTACTCCTTAGTACTGGGTGACTCCTTCTCCGGTCCCATCTCATGATGTTTTACCTAACAGGAGTACAAGGACACCTCCCCTTCTTGTTACTGCCCTGTACAGGGTAACTCCCTACACATTCCCATCTCATGATGTTTTACCTTACAATATCCACGTCATTATCACAACCTTCGAGGGGGTTACAAAAAAGGTTGATGAAGGGAAAGCTGTGGATGTTGTCTATTTGGACTTTAGTAAAGCTTTTGACAAAGTTCCCCACAGGAGGTTAGGAAAAAAGGTGGAGGCATTAGGTATAAATAAGGAGGTAGTGAAATGGATTCAGCAATGGTTAGATGGAAGGTGTCAGAGAGTAGTGGTAGAAAATTGTTTGTCCAATTGGAGGCCGGTGACTAGTGGAGTTCCTCAGGGTTCGGTCCTCGGTCCACTATTATTTGTTATATATATTAACGATCTGGATGTAGGGGTAGAAAATTGGATAAGCAAGTTTGCAGATGACACAAAGATTGGTGGTGTTGTGGACAGTGAGGTAGATTACCGTAGATTAAAAGGTGATTTAGGAAGGCTGGAGGTGTGGGCTGAGAAATGGCTGATGGAATTTAATACAGATAAATGTGAGGTGCTGCATTTTGGAAAGGCACATTTAAATAGGTCATATACATTGAATGGTAGACAATTGAGGAGTGCAGAGGAACAAAGGGATTTAGGAGTTATGGTAAATAGTACCCTCAAGGCTGATACTCAGGTAGATGGTGTAGTGAAGAAGGCATTTGGAATGTTGGCCTTCATAAATCGGAGTATTGAATTCAAGAGTAGGGAGGTTATGATGAAATTGTACAAGGCATTGGTGAGGTCAAATTTGGAGTACTGTGTACAGTTTTGGTCACCAAATTATAGGAAAGATATAAACAAAATAGAGAGAAGGTTCACGAGAATGTTGACAGGATTTCAGGGTCTGAGTTACAGGGAAAGGTTGTGCAGACTGGGGCTTTTTTCTCTGGAGCGTAGAAGATTGAGAGGGGACTTGATAGAGGTGTTTAAGATTTCAAAAGGGACAGACAGAGTAAATGTGGATAGGCTTTTTCAATTAAGAAAGGGGGAGATTCAAACTAGAGGCCATGGTTTAAGATTGAAGGGGGAAAATTATAAGGGGAACATGAGGGGAAATTTCTTTACGCAGAGGGTGGTGGGGATGTGGAATGGGCTTCCGGCAGACGTGATCGAGGCGGGATCATTGGTTACATTTAAGGAAAGACTGAATCGTTACATGGATAGGAGGGGACTAGAGGGGTATGGACCGGGTGCTGGTCAGTGGGACTAGGAGGGTGGGGATTTGCCTCGGCATGGACTAGTAGGGCCGAACTGGCCTGTTCTGTGCTGTAAGTGGTTATATGGTTATATGGTTAACATGGACCACAATGTCTGGCTGTTCACCCTCCATCATGAGAATCCTGTGAACTCAATCTGAGACATCCTGGACCTTAGCACCTGGGAGAGCAACATACCGCTTGGGATTCTTGATCTCTTCCACAGAACCTCTTGTCTGTTCCTCTCACTATTGAATCCCCTTTCTCTACAGCTCACCTCTTCTCCTTTCCCTTCTTAGCCACAAGGCTAGACTTTGTGCCGGGGACCTGACCGCCATGGTATTCCCTGGTAGGTTGTCCCCTTCACCAGTGTTCGTAATGGTATATGTGTTATTGAGGAGAACACCCACAAGGGAATCCTGAACTGACTGCCTGCCACTTTCCCTCTCCTGACTGTCACCCAGCTACCTACCTTCTGTCTCCTTGGTATGATTGCTTCCCTGTAACTCCTATGTATCACCCTGTGAGCCTCCTGAATGATCTGGAGTTCATCCAGCTCATGCTCCAATTCCCTAACACACTTTGTAAGGAGCTGCATCTGGATGCAGTTTTAAGAGATGAAGTTGCCAGGGATATTTTTGGCTTCCCTGACTGTCTACATTCTGCAAGAGGAGCAGATTCCTGCCCTGGCTGCCATTTCTACTGTCTATGAAATACAAAAAGAAAAATAAGACAACCTGCTCTTATCTGTACCCTCATCTGCTAGCCAATCCCTCTACCAATATTTTAAATCTTCCTACTATTGGAACCTATATGATTTCCATCCACAAGCTAATTTTAGCATCTACCTGCCTTCTGATTTTAGAGATTTTGGCTGCACTGCATTTCACAAATTTATTTATTAATTACTTTCTGCACAAACAAGTTCCTTCTCACATTAATTCCTATTTTTTTTGTTTTATCAGTTTATACCTATCTTTGTACAGTACTTGCATTTAATGACTTGACATTGTGCTTAGAATTAACATTTTCTATTTAAGTTAAAGCCCTACATTCCTTTAGATTATTTTTAATCAAAAGCCCGTTTTACTGATCCTTCCCTGACAGGTCAACGTGTGAACCCCTGCGCTGCTGCCAAGATATTTCACTTCGGTCTCTGTGATCAGGAACAAATATGGTATTTGAGCTGTGACCAGTGCACAGTGTGTTATATAATTTTGCTTTAGTGTCCTGATCTGGGATTATGGTTCAGCATTTTGTTTCTTTCCCAGTTCTCTACTTTGCTCTCCATTCTCTTACTGCCTCCACCTAGCCAGATCAGCAAAAATTGTTGAGTTTTTCTTTTAATTTAAACTTCTGCATTAAGAATTTTAAAAAGATCTTCATTTTCAATTTGAGAAACAGAGACATTGTATAATATCCATGTAGGCACTGGATCAAACACATTAGCCAAATAATTGTGGTGCACCTATTTAGTGTAAGAGGTCCTGGTGTTGTGGTGGCCATCTACTTGATCAGAGTTTGTGACTTGGGAAATAGAGAGGGATTGGTGCGAGAACCCTAGTTAGGAAAAGAGGGGGGTGGGAAATGGTCCATTTTCTGGTTGGGAAGGTCAGAGTTGGGAAAGAGGATCGGTCTATTTATTCAGCTGAGAAGAGAGGATGGGAGTATGTCTTGGGGTTCAGGGGAGTGGGGTGCTGGAAGAATTTGGGCAGATCTTGTACCTCTTTTCCTAACCAGGGTTCTCGCACCAATCCCTCTCTATTTCCCAAGTCACAAACTCTGATCAAGTAGATGGCCACCACAACACCAGGACCTGACCTCTTACACTAAATAGGTGCACCACAATTATTTGGCTAATGTGTTTGATCCAGTGCCTACATGGATATTATACAATGTCTCTGTTTCTCAAATTGAAAATGAAGATCTTTTTAAAATTCTTAATGCAGAAGTTTAAATTAAAAGAAAAACTCAATAACTTTTGCTGATCTGGGGGTTTGGAGGGTGGAGGTACTGCTTGAGCAAAAGTAACTACAGTAAAACCCCCATGTCTGGCATCGAAGGGGACAGGTAGATGCTGGATAAATTAATTTTCTGGTTGCTTGAGATTGCGTGTTGCGTGATTGGCAAATTATCCACTGGGGAGGGGTGCCAATTTTAAACTTTTGTATTTTTACCTATTTCTGTTTTTTTTAACCAGTTGCTTGAATTCTTGACCATGGGGATTTTTACTGTAATTGGCCTTGGACCCTAGAGGACAATCAAGATTATGCTTGAGGATGGGGGTGGCATTGGGACATGGGTAGAGTGTGCTGCTGGAGATTGAGACTTTAATGAGAGTTTATGGTCATATACATGAGTACAATGAACAGATGCACTGAAATTCTCTTGCTACAGTCGAATTGGTGCAGACGATAAACCAGCTATGAAATTAAACTGCTACAACAAGCTTAGAAAAATGATGATACCGTAAATATAAAATGACAGATAAATATTCACAGATGCTGTTTGTGCAAGAAGAAAAAAATGTTTCAATTATGCAAACTGGTGTCTTTAGTGGTCCTTAACAAGTTTACAGCAAGGGTTGTACAGGAGGCTCAAGGATTAAAAATGGTTCTCTAAACTGCTTAAATGGAGACCTTAATGGATTATTGAATTGGGGAGTTGGGTATCAAGAATAATGTTTCAAGATGGGGCTCCGAGCAGTGCAATGTTGACCTAGATCAGTGGTTCTCCACCATTTTTCTTTCCACTCACATAGCACTTGAAGTAATCCCTATGCCATAAATGCTCTGTGATTAGTAAGGGATTGCTCAAGGTGGGATGTGAGTGGGAAGGGAACACTGAGAATCACTGCTCTAGACCCAATTATTACTGAAATATTTTGCTTGAGAAAAATTGGAACTGGCCAATTTCCTTTGGAGTTATGAAACCATGCACATAACAAGTCAATTAGGTAGGATTAAAACAATGGTTTTCAAACTTTTTCTTTCTACCCACATACCACCTTAAGCAATCCCTTACTAATCACAGAGCACCTATGGCACAGGGAATACTTAAAGTGGTGTGTGAGTGGAAAGAAAAAAGGTTGGGAACCACTGTCCTAGATGATGATGAGGGAGCATGGTTAGTGTAGTGGTAAGCGCAATGATATTACTGCACCAGTGACTGGGGTTAGAATCCAACGCTGTCTACAAGGAGTTGGTATGCTCTCCCTGTGTCTGCATAGGTTTTCCCCAGGAGCAACAGTTTCCACCCACAATTTGAAATGTACTAGGGGTTTGCAGGTTAATTGGATGTAATTGGGCGCCACGGGCTCATGGGCCAAAATGGCCTGTTACTGTGCTGCGTGTCTAAAGTTATTAAAAAGAACAGAGATTGAGAATATGGTTGGGAGATGTTAGAACAACAATCTTGCTCTAACCTCAACAAGACAAAAGAGCTTATTGTTGATTTTTGGGAAGGAGAGACCAAGGGACCATGGACCTGTCCGCATTGATGGGATTGAAGTGCAGAGGGTTATTTCGTTTAAGTTCCTGGCAGTGTACATTTCTGAAGACCTTTCCCTCCTGGAGCCAGCAGATCGAGGCAGATATGAAGAAGGCACAGCAACGTGTCCACTTTCAAAGAGGTCTGAGGAGATTTGACCTGTTGTCAAATGCATTGTCAAACTTTTATAGGTGCATAATTCAAAGTATGCCAGAAATAAAAGGTGAAAGTCTGCAGACAATAAGGTTGAAGTAAAAACACAATTCTGGAGAAACTCAGCAGATCAAAGAGTGTACTTTATACAGCAAGGTTAAAGATACATAACCAATGTTTCAGGTTTGAGCCTTTCATCAAAGAATACAGACTGGTTGCATCACTGCCTGGTTGGAATGCAGAAGGTAGCAAACATGGCAGGTCCATCAGCTCCAACCTCTCATCCATTGAAGACATCTATGTGAGGTGCTACCTCAAGAAGGCAGTCCATGTCACAAAAAACCCTAACCGCTTCTCACTGCTACTGTTAGTATGGATGTTTAGCGTAACACCTTTGCAGCGCCAGCAATCGGGACCGGGGTTTGAATCTCCCGCTGTCTATAAAGAGTTTGTACGTGTCTGTGTGGGTTTTCCCCGGGGCTCTGGTTTTCTCCCACTGTTCGAAATGTACTGAGAGTTTTAAGTTCATTGGCTGTAAATTGGGCAGCACGGACTTGTGGGCTGAAATGCCCTGTTATTGATTGTGCTGTACGATTACATTTAATTTATAAGGTATAGAAGCCTTAAGACTAGCACTACTCAGTTCAAAAGAAAGAAACAGTTATCAGGCTCTTGAATCTCCCCTTCTTACACTAATCATGGATTGTCTTCACTATTGCAAAGTAACTTTTTTCCTCACACTAGGATAACTATGAATATTTATTATCAATCTATCTTTTGTATTTATTGTTTCTTTTTCATTCAGATTGTGTATCCTATTGTATTTTTTTAATATAAAGCACCTGTCCGGCCGCAGCAAGAATTGTTGTGCTTATGTACATTGATTCAAAATTCAATTTATTGCCATGTAATAAAAACAGGGTTATATTACACAAAATTACCTTTTGTCTGCTATAAGGCAGACAGATCTGCCATTGGGAGAGAGTCAAAGAGAAGCAAAAGGAGGTTCCATCCCACCTCCTCCCCAAGACAGTGAGGGTTCATAGATTTGACTCCAGTGTTTCCCCAGCCTCCACAGCCACAGAGTCCAGTCCAAAGCATAGGCAACTTGAGCTCCAGATTTGAACCTCCAATACAATTACAAACCCTTCAGTGCCCTCGCCACCCTCTCGCATCCTGGTTCCAATACCTTGTACCCCATTCAGCCAATTTCGAGCTAGTCTCCAGCAATCCACAGCTTTGTGTGAATCCCTTGACCAGAGTCTCCAGGAGCACACAGCCTGAGTGGGTACCCTGCCTCGAGTCAACAGCAGCCAGCTACCTGTGTGGGTCTTCCAGTTGCAGAAACCCTCACTTGTCCGCTGCCATGGTCATCGATCCATTGGTCCTCTACTCTATCTCCTTCTCGGATAGGTGATGGTCTCTCTGTTTTTCTGGTCCCCTGCCCCAAGCCCTCTGCTCCCCTGGAATCTGTAACCCCCTGTAGCTGCTGCCGATCATAGGCATCGCCATCTTGAGCGCAGACCCTGCGGTTGCGGGATTTTAAGTAAAATTACCATTGGCTCCTTTAATAGCTGGTTTAATGCCTGTTCAAAGTTGATTAGTGGTTGGGCCCAGCAGGAGCACTGTGTCTCCACTTACTGCTCTCCTTGGGTGCGCACCAGCGGCAGCCCTGCCATCACAATAACCTCCTTATCA